>NW_022589704.1:4309257-4553794 GCF_004348235.1 Phoca vitulina | reverse complement strand
AAAAAAAAAATTTTATTTAAAAACGATTTTTTTTATGTCCCATATATCCCAGACTGCATGCTAGGGGAACCTGAAACCCAGAACTGCCAAGAGGAGTAGACAACAAAAACACCAAGACAGTCTTGCTCTTTTTGGCCAAAAGACAAGGACACAGACATCCCAGTAGGACAGGAAGTTTTTTGGCAACATCCCTGTGCCCCAACCCAATAGCATGGATGCCCCCCACCTCCCATCCCAAGGTGGTATCTGCAGAGCTTGAGAAGGGAGTACAGATACCCATCCCTGTCCCCCATTCTGGGTAGCCACTGAGGACCTGGAGAGGCACTCCCTTTCCTCACTATTTTAGTGTCAATGAAGACAAACAGGAGACTCTAGGCTTCCTCTCTCATGGCAGCTGGTGCCCCTACTCCTCCCAACTTAGAGACTAAAAGGAGAATTTCAGATGGGAGGGAGCTGAAGAAAGGGATTTTTCAAACCTGCATAAGAAGTCCTGGGCAGACATCTAACTGGTCAAATATGAAATGACCTTAATAAATATACCAGAAAGTTTGAGAACTGGACATGGCCTCTGAGCAGTGTACAAAGTAGACCAGAATAGCACTGCAAGGGTTCCAATCCAAACTGTCACTGAACCTATAGCCCACACATACAGGCCAAGACCCGTGCACTAAATATAGACTGAGTGACTGCTGTTAAAATAGGAGATGCAGATTGCCTAATATACTACCCAGATGTCCAACGTAGAGCAGAAAATCACTCATCATAACAAGGTGTTCACTGGAATGTGCACTATATAGACTTGCATGATCACACAGGTAGCCGGGGGATAGGACTCCTCCTTGTACATCAATGTTCTAAAGTTTCAAATGTCTCTAAAGAGAGTGCCCTTGGGCACCTGCTTTGGGAAGGTGAGGAGTAGAGACCTTCATGGCTACTTGTGGGGTGTGGGAGGTAGAGAACTGAGAAGGGTGAAGGAGAGTCAGGCGGCAAGGAGGTTTGGATTAAGGAGCACACACCATCACTTTCCAACAACATTGAAACAAAATCCTTTCCTTGGGTTCATTACACGATTGACCGTTTTCCATTGAGAATGCTCTTGATTTGTGCTCATGGCCAAAAGCAATAAATAGACACTTGATCATTACTTGGATGTCTCTTCTGAATTGATGGAAGGATGAATGGTTCGTTATTCCTAAAGAACTAAATTCATAGAGCTCCATATTAAATTTCACGACAGAATGACGCTGCCCCACTTTCATGTCTGCTGTAAAACCTACAGCTCACGTTCTTTTGATTTGCAGACCTCCTCTGTACACGTGCCTCAGCTTTGCTTAAGAAATGGGATATTTGGGAGACAGATCTTGTCTATTCTTTTCTTTTTTTTTTTTAGAATGAGCAAACTCGCCAAACACTTTTAGTTCATTAAGAAACAAAATACCTTGACCACATGACCTCAATTATCCCCCACAGAAATGTTTCCATTCAGTTATGAGAACAGAGGGGCAATACAAACAACAGGGAAATGGAATACAGCTTTCAGTTTAGACTACCTAAGATTGGTTAATGCCCTTTGCAGTTTACAAAGCACTTTCATGTACAAGAGTGTCTTGTTTGAGCCATGTATTAGTCCATGTTGTGCCCCGTGGACTTGCAGAGAGGTTCATTATCACACCAGTCATGATGAATGGGTTTCCCATCATTAGACAAAGGTTGAGTTAAATCCTTGGGCTTAGCATTAGGAGCTTTCTCCAGATGTATTTTCATGGCACCTTTTGTTTTAAAAAATGCCAATTATGCCCAAAGTGTTCTACTTTCGACTGGCTTTTAGGGAACTTACAGCTCAATTTAATGTTAACTTGTTATAATAAACTCATATCAGGATATTGGGACACCCACCCCTTCTGCTTCTTTAAGATGGTTTCTAATTGTACTACTTTTCATTACGTTCCATCATGCTTTTAGACATGAAAGGGGTTTTGGATGTTATCCAAATGGCTGTAGGAAACCATAAAAGGGTTTTGGCAGGGAGATGACCTGATTGTATAAGGATTTAAACGGATCATTCTGGCTGTCACATGGGGAATGGAGTGCAGTGGGCAAGCATGGGGGGAGGGACACCGAGCATGAGACCAGTGCAGAGGCCTGGAGCAGGTGGCCGCAGAGGAGATGGGCAAAGGAGGACAGACTCAAGGCAATTTTGGAAGTAGAATTGATAGGAAACAATGGTGGTGCGGGAATGGGGATGAGGCCACAGAGACTATCTGTTGGATGGCCAGTTAGGAGGGAATGGAATGCAGGAGGGAGTTTGGGGATAGAGGGGGACGAGCAACCATGGGCATCACACTTTATGGTAATATACTAGACTTCTGTTATCTGTGAAATTGCAGGAAGAGGAAGACAATGAATTAGAATGGGAAGGGAGTTTGCATTTCTCAAGGATGTCAGGGACACACGCACAGACTAGTGCTGCTTGTCAAGTTGCTCGGGTTACCAGTGTGTGTCCCTTGGTAAGCGAGAGTGTTTCCTCTCTGGTGATTTGTGGCTAGGGATTATCTCACTTGTGACCCAGAAAGAAAACCCCTTGGTGGTGGTGGGAGGGTGGGGAGCAGGTGTTGCCCTCTGAGGTCTATCTTGCTTATCAGTCCCCACTCCCTTCCTTTTCCCTCCCAGGGTGAGAAGATAAGGGGGCCCACTAACTCAGTGTTTTGAACGTTGTGTCCTCTGGCTTATTCCATTTTCCCAGCTTAGGGATCCTCCCTTGTGACTTGCTCCTCTTCTAATTGTGTAGGAGAAAGTGGCATTTTGGTTGGAGTTATGGATTGACCGCCATGTTGCTCTGATATCAGGATGGCTGCTTCTGTTTTCCCTGTGACTTTGCTGTCTCTGCCAGGTTCTTTCTGTGAGAGACTCCAGTCTGTCTTTTGCCTGGTGTAAGTCCAAGGCTGCAAAAGAGGTGTGAGGAACAGGGCAGCAGGCAGGCATGACCTCTGGCCACGTTTGGCTGGTCCCAGGCCAGTGCAATCGTCTGCCATTGAATAGAAACCTCTGAGTTATAATTAGGCTAGAGAGTAAGAGGATGTTCCAGACTCAAGCATCTCACGGCCAGGGCCACATGGCACTCACCCAACAGCATTAGTTGGATAAACATCTGTTTCTATAAGATTCTGTCTACGGTTTCACTTAGAGAGCTTTTCTAACCTAATTATGTGTGTCAACTCCATGGCTGTAATCAGTGCTCTTGGGTTAACCTTCATAAACAGTCAAATTTAGATGGCTTTATGGGCTGTCTCAAGGAGTCCTTGGGTTACACTAGACATGACGGATTACTGCACGGTGTAACTGAACTATGCAGCCCGTTGACCTTTAATATGCACATTAATGGTGATTGAGTCTTGGCACCACCTTGCCGTCTTGGCTCTTGTGTTGCCTTTGTACATTAAAGTATGGATAATAGCGGACATGTCTAGCAAATTAGAGTGACCTGAACTGGTTCCAAGTTATGAGTGCTCGGTGAGTTTGCTTAAGAAGGAGCCCAGCAATTAGCTCTGAAGTCATTCTCACCTCCCATTGCCCACCCCTCACCTACCCCCTGCCCCAGCCCTGGGTTAAGTAAGGGATTACAAATTAACCCAGTTAGAATGGCCATCAAGATAAAATCGTGCACATTGTCTCCTCGGAAATCCTGAAGAATGAATGGCCATTGTTTTTCTCCTCAACACTTTCCAGCTGTTTGTCATTTGGAATAAACATGAAGGCACAACACGAGTGAGAAGGGGGCTTCAGGTGGCTTTGGATGTTTATATGAAGTTTTCTGAGGTGTTATAATAAAGTTCTCTCCCTAAACTTTCTAGGTTATCACTGCACTTCTCTTATGTTTATAAAGCCGTTTCTCTTCCTGATGGTTGGTCCTGGAGTCCCCATCTGCTCAGACTCTCTCTTTGCCCTGGGGAGTGATAGCAGAGTGTACCTTGCAAACTTGTGGTCATCATTTCATCAGAAGTGGTCAGTTATTTTTAAATAAGGAAACAATGACCCCAACCTTGCAAATCAATCTATGCAGCTACTAAAGAGAAATCTAAAATTCTAAAATCATTTGATGAAGGCGGGTAAAATAGAGTCAGTTGTTTTTGGAGACACTATCAATATTCAACCATCATAAAAAATTACTGGGTAAAAGCAATTCTGATATATAATAAAGATTAGCCTCATTTTATGAGGCAGTCTACTCCCTAGTTGAGAAGAGTTGAAGAAACATAAATCACCTTTCCCTCTTCTGGGAGATAAAAATCTGGCCGTGTTTGATGTTGGATATAGTGTGTGTTCTTTAGGGCTCGTGGTTGAGAGCATTAAAGTTTCTTGCCCTCTTTTGCAGCTACTATGTCTCTTATAAAAAAAAAAAGCAAACTAAGATTTGTTGAAACTCCCCTTTGTCTTTTCCAGAGCCAGAGTGTCTGGTTCTCTTGCCAAAAAATGTTTTTAATTCTTCAGCATTTATGAGACAAGAGTAAATAAGGCACATTGGAGAGCTAAGTGAGGTGGTATTGCAGAGGAGAAAGAGTCCCAGACTCAATGGCATGCCCAAGGTGGCTCACACGGGCTTGTAAGAGCTGAATGTTAAATTTTCAGCCATTGGGAGAGCTAGCTGACTTCACATGGGTAGCCGGAAATGGGCCATGGTGGGATTATTCATTTGGCAAGAGCGGCAGATCAGGGCTCTTCACACCAAGCACCCATGAGGTTGTTAGCATATGCCTCTACACCACTGCTTCTTCTAGAATAGACCACAACCCGGGTGCAGAGCCCTTCTTCACCACTAGTAACTCTGATGGCAAAACGGGTCATTTCTCAGGTGCTTGGGAATACACTGAGGCTCTGGTGGGTGGCAGGAGGTAGGTCTGGGACTGGGGTTCTGGGTTGTTTTATCAGTAGCCTTCATAGCTGGGATTCTCTCACTCACACCCTGATTCTGCTGAGTTCTGGGAACAGAGAAGCTTCTTGCTGTCTGTGCTCAGACATACTGAGCATTTAAAACAGAGACAAGTGAGCTCCTGGGACAGCAGGTAGTCCCAAGGAGCAGCAGGTGGGGAAGCCAGTCCTGACATTCAGTCTTGATTCCCTCACCTGTGTGGCTATCATGGACAACGTCCAGGTATATCTGTTTTAGGAATAAGAACAGTGTAGGAACTTCTTTAAAAGCACTCATTTCAATCCTAGCCACCAATCTTACCCCTATTGAAGAAGCCAAGCTAAAAAGATGTTTTTGAGAAGACTCAGGCAGGCAGTGAGGGGAAGGAATCATGTCCTTGGCTTTATATCCCATGTTCAGGGCTCTGATAATGAAATTCCACGACACAGGAGACATGGGAGGCATGGACGTTCTTCCCTTGGATTTTCTAGTTCTCTGGCAACCAGAATCAGATGCTCTGAAATCTTGGGTCAGGCTCCCCCGGGGCATCCTTAAACCAGTCAGCAATTCTGGTCTTCCTACAGCCAGCAGCAGAGAGGCGTCTGAAGGCTGGCTCTCAACTTTTAAAAACCGTCCCTTGCTTTAGCTAGCCATTTGTCTGAAGAGGTCTAAGCACCAGTCACCCCATTTCATGTAAACGTTGGCTCTTTCAGTTCCTCCCCCTTCCTGTGGCTGGAATGACTGGAAACCATTGTCTCCAGGTGGAAAGAACATTTTTGTGAAGTTCATTTACGAAGCTGTCTGCTGTGAGTGCTCTCGGCCCCAAAGGAAATCCCAAAGGAGCCCTGTTTCTGTGGCCTCCCCTCTGCCCAGCTCAGCACCCTCCTGCTCCTACATGGGAATGGGACGTGTTTATACCTTCATCTTCACCATCATAATCCTTGTACTACTCCTTGAGGACGTTCAAAATACCAAGTTTTTTTTGTTCTTGTTGTTGCTGTCCTGGTTAAATTAGTCTTATGCTCTTAGTAGTTTCACAGTCTGAACAGAGCAGATAATCCAGGAAAAGGTAGGAACTTCATGGAATCATTAAGGTTAGGACCTTGCAGGTGGAAGGATCCTAATCAATATTCTGCCCCAGTGGTTCTCAACCAGGTGACTTTGTCTCCCGAGGGACATTAACAATGTCTGCAGATATGGTTGGTCATTGCTGGGAGGAAGCGTTACTGGCAATCTGGTGGGTAGAGGTCAGGGAGGCTGCTACACCTCTTACAGTGCACAGGGCACCCCCCCCCCCCGCAACCAATAAAGAATGATCCAGCCCAGAACATCCATAGTGCCGAGGTTGAGACACCCTAGTGTCTACCTAGTGAATGAATCTCTTCCAGCCTCAGGTTGGACAGCTCCAGGGACAGAGCAGCTGAAGAAACTCTGCACAGGAAAAGCGCCTCCCACCCCAGACCCACCCCCATCTTAAGGAGCAGGTGCCCAGCTGTGAGAGTAGGAAGGGCCAGGAGACCCCAGGGAGCTCACCTGCGTGCAGGGAAGCCCCGGCAGTGTGGTGGCTAGTTCTGTGCACAGAAGGGCATACACACACTTACTAAAAGAGATGGGACTCAGTCTGTGATTGCAGAGGCAGGCATAGGACAGGGAAGCTGTGGCGAGGTCGGATTTGGTTCTCTGAGGACCACCTGCTAGCTGTCCCCGAGGGGAGGTTCATGCAAGCCCTGCCGTTGGCTCTGCCTCCGTTCACAGTTAAGAAAATCCTGAGGTTTCCTTCGTGTGCTTTCTTTACTTCTGTTCTAGCCCCCACTTCATCCCGTTCCTGTGCAATTGATTTTCTGGCCCCAGCAAGGTTCACGCTGGGCCAGGAGACAAGTGGGGACAGTGAGGGTTGAAATTCCAGGAGCAGACCTGCGGGACACTTCAAGGCCATGAGCACAGTCTCCCTGGCTCCCCTCCTGCTGGAACGGCCTCGGCGTCCTGTCAATGGGACCGGCTATTGTGGCCAAACCTGCACAGCTCGCCTGCAAGGGGAGAAGAAAAGGCAAACCATTACTGCAAAGTTTAGGACACAAGTGGGGAATGAGTGTGCGTGCATGGCTTATAGGATATCACTTGCTCTCCTAGAAACTGGATCGCCCTGCAATAAAAACACGGAGCATCCTGCTCGGGGCTGAGAAGGGCTTTGAGTGTCTCCTGGGGGCGTCTTTGAAAGGCTGCCCAAACTGCAGCCCTAATCACCAAGGCACGTGGCTCACAGTTTAGCAAGCCTGCCTGGACTCCTCGCTCTCGCAGAACAGAGACTTGGGAATACTGTCCCTTCGGAGAGCTGCCCCGATCGGGCAGGTGTCCCCTCATCCGGGGAGGATGTTTGTTCACACAGCAGCCTCCAGCGGCCGGATACCAAGGGCGTCGCTCAGTACTCTTTTCTGAAGGGTGGGACTCGGGAATTTTGGCATAATGGCATGTGTTGCCGTAACAATAATGTTTTACATTAATAATGCTGCTTTCATCCAGATGGGTTTTAAGCCTTCTACAGGCTTTATGAAGTAATTAGAACAAGTTATAACCGTTTAATTTATCTATCATTGAGCGTAGTTTCTGGGTGAGTCACGGGGTTTTTTGACCACACACAGCAACAGGATATTGATCAGGGATGGCGTAGAACCAGGAGTTTCAGCTGAGCTTTAAAGAAGCCAGGCCTTGGTGTGAGCTGGAAAAGCACAGAGGCCGACGGTCCTCTGTTGTTCACAGATTAAGTGAGGACCAAGATGAGCGGATGGGTCCAGGGCCTGAGATTATAAGAGAGGATCCAGAGAGGTTATGTGAGTGGTCTGGGGTCACACAGCCAGGAGCTGAAGCAAGCCTGAGCTCTCTGTCACCTGTCGCAACGCCGGTCTCAGAAAAGACAACTTCTTCAGGGCTGGAAGACAGGTCTTAGGTGGTTTTCTAAGGAAGGCCACTCTTCTCTTCCTTTAAGCTAAGAGATGGGTCATGAGCAGTGGGGTGGGGAGTGGTTTGTGCCTCTGCGGGATGGAAGTGGGGTGAGCAAGCCCCGGGTGGGAAGACGAGAGTGCAGACTCGAATTGCTCTCACGTGGCCTCGGTGGAAAGCCAGCCCACCCCGATGGCCACCGTGTACCCAGGACCGGGGACGGCGAGGCGCACACATGCCCCATCTCTTCCTCCTCGCCACACCCCTGTCAGGTGGCCATTCTCAACTCCGTTTTGCTGCTGAGTACATGAAGTTTTAAGGAAGTGAAATGATTTGCCCAGACACAGCGCCCTGAAAGCTGTGCCTTTTGCACCTGCCCTCCACCAGCCACGGGGGGAGCACCACGTGTACAGTAGCCCGCGGTTTCCCCGCTGGCCCTCACATTCTCTCAGGGCGCCCGCGCCCCCCTTCTCTTCTTACCCTGAGCCCCCGTCACAGCACCTAACACGTGGTGAGCACTTGGCGCCCTCGAATGGCACCGACCGCATCCTGTGTGCCCTTTAAGACTGACCTTGGCTGCCCTGGTCTGACGTAAGCTGTGATCGCAACTGCTCAGGGGGGAGCGTCACCAGAAGGAAAATCCCGCAAGCAGGACTTCCGTGTCATCTCATCACTTCCTGGGGATGTGCCCGAGGTGGATGTGAAAATGCCACCCCCAGGGACGTCCCTGTCCTCATCCCTGGAACTGGTGAAAGTGTTGTGTTACTTGGCAAAGGGGAATTAAGGTTGCTAATTAGTTGATGTGAAAGTAGGGAGATCATCCGGGTGGCTCCAATGTAATCACAAGGGTCTTCAAAAGGGAAAATGAAGGTGGAAAGGTGAGCCAGAGTCAGGTGTGAGGACCAGACCAATTCTGGTCACTGTCACTGCTGACCCCAAGGATGGGCTGTGATGGAGGGAGGACCCTTGTCACCCGGGGATGACCCTTGTGGCCTGGGGAGCTGGGCACTGCCACCTGTGTGTTTCAACTAATACCTGCAGATTTGGTGTATATTATTGTGAGCGAATGGCTCAGAAAACTAATAAGAAGCTGAGCTAAGGGGTTAGTCCAAGTGCCTGACTCAAAGGCTCAGTTTGTTTCTCGATGTGAGCATTCATTCATTTAATCATTCATTCAGCAAGGATCACTGACCTCCCCAGGACCCGACATGATTCTAGGTGCTGAAGCTGGGATTCAGGTGCACGGCTGCCTTCCTGCGTCTTCATAGCACACACCCTCTCTCCGGGGGCCACAACCTTCGATGTCTCGGGGCCAGGTGGGTAACAGGCAGGGGTAGGTGGTGTGGATGAGGATGATGTGGGCACCAGGCTGCCCGGCAGGGGTGTAGGCCCAGTCAGTTTGGATCACTTGGATTTTCAGAGGAAGCCAGATAGCTGGAATTTCGAAATCGTGAACTAGTTTATAAATATTTAAAATTAAGTTGACGTTTAAAATACTGACAGCCAACTTGATTTTAAAAAATACCGGAGACAAACAGAACACTTTGGGGGGGTGGGGGCTGGATTCAGCCCATTAGCTGCTGATTTTGAGCACTGGTCAGAGCTGGTTTTGCTCGAACTGGAGCAAACTGCAGATGTGGCCCGGGGAGGTAGGAGCGAGGGTCATTGGAACGTGCTGAGGCCCTCGGCGCCTGGTCTTTTTTTTTTTTTTTTTTTTTAAGATTTTATTTATTTATTTGAGAGAGAATGAGAGAGAGCGAGTACATGAGAGGGGGGAGGGTCAGAGAGAGAAGCAGACTCCCTGCTGAGCAGGGAGCCCGATGCGGGACTCGATCCAGGGACTCCAGGATCATGACCTGAGCCGAAGGCAGTCGCTTAACCAACTGAGCCACCCAGGCGCCCTAGCGGCGCCTGGTCTTGATTGAATCTGCAGCTACGTGCTGCAGGGGTAACCGCACACGGACCTGACCGCGTGCCTACTGCATGCCTGGGAGTCATGCTTCCACAAGCATTTTTCACATTTACCGATAGACTTGGGCTGCTCTTCTCAGTAGAAAGAACAAAAAGGAACAGTTCAAAATGAAGGAAATCTTTCTCTGGTTCTTCATCTCGGGACTTCGCCTTAGGAAATCCAAGATGAATCCTTTTCTCTTGAGTTGAAGTCAGGTTGCCATTGTGAATGGCTTTCGGGTCTTGAGGTCTTGAGTAGATCTGCTTCTCCAGGACTCAGGCAGTGGGTTTTTTGGTTCTGGCTCAGCCAGCCGCACAGCTGGACTGTGTTCAATGTCCCTGTGTTCTTGGTGGAACCCAAGCTCTGCGCCTCTGGGGCACCTGCCTCCACTTTCAGATGGAGACAGTGGTTGGAGGGGAGGCATGAGGTTGGCTTTACCTTGTCTGTCTATAGGGACAGGGCCCAGAGGAGCTGGGTGGGGATGGTTTATCACTAGTGTAACCTGGTCTATCCTGACAGACGACGTGGACTGGCTCTGTTGTCCACTGCCCCCAGCTCTCAATGATCGGGGGCCCCTATGACGATGGCAAGATCTCCCTGGAGCTCTTGTCCCCAGAGCCACAGGCTCAGGCCACCCAGGTGGCCTCTTAACAACCAAATCACAAGAAATTCACCCTTTGTCCACCCACCACATTCTGGTGGTCCTGGTGACACAAGATCCAAGACCATCCTGGTGGTCACTCATATGGAGCTGGTGGTCTCCCTGAGCCTGGGCTCATTGCCTCTTCAGGTTCTGTCTGAACATCTCGAGTCTGACTGCTCACCCCCCTGAGCACCTGGCCTTTCCCCAGTCCATACTGGAAGTCCACAGCACCTTCTATGAATTACTCCAAGTATAGCAAAGATGGCGCTATCATGGCCCACACAACTTGACTGAAGGCCAGGCCAGCAGGGAGATTATGAGGCAGGAAAGTCAACGTGGTGGGGACTTCTGGCTATCTCTTTCCATCTGCCCTTGGCTCTCCCTCATTGCTGTGTTTTAGGGGTGCCTCCTACCTCCTGGACCATGCCGTCCCTTCCTGGAGTCCACACTCCCAAGCACTTTGAGGGACAGCTTCCTCCCCACCCCCACGGTCCCCCTGGGGCCCCTGTCACCACGTCTTCCCTGTTACAAATGTGCCAACAACAAAAGCAGCTTCTGCCATTCTTCCCACACACAGCAGTCTGGCTCCTGGTTGTCTCCAACACTCCCTCCCTGGAAAGATTCTGGCTTTCCCTTGCACAGTGATTATGAGAGTGTTTTATCACTATTTTTCCCCAAACAGAGTAGCAATCTGTCTTCAAAGATGAAGCCAAATGACCAGCTGGAGAGACAGGCATGTTCCGACACTATACGGCATTCCTCCCTTTCCAGCCTGTAAGGGCTCTGAAGCTGGGTACTCAGCCTGACTCTGAGCAGCACGCTCCTTGCTCTTGTGCTGGCTATCTCCTTGCCTGGGTCACACATCTGAGCCTGGGGCCCCCATCCACGAGTCATGTCAGTGCTCCCTCATCGGTGGGCAGCAGGCTGGGGTCCCCTGACCAGCCAGGCTGCTGTCACGTCAGGCAGATGCTGATGGTTTCGTAGCACCGCTCCCTGTCCCTCACACCAGCCAACGACCCACTGGAGGGCCTGGATTTTCACAACACAGGACACCACTGGGCTGGAAGAAGAATGTCCAGTTTCACTCCCTGTTCTCTTCAGCACATTCTACTCTGCAGCCTGAGGACGAACGTCCTGCCCCTGGGCCAGCGGTGCAGGTGCTCCAACACCAGCACACAGACCTCCCGGATCTCCTCGCACAGGAGCCTGGGTCGTGGGAAGACCCGGCCCCTCTGCCGCCCTGGCTCCTCCCCGGATTGGAGGTGGGGCTCCTGACCAGGCACGAGGCATCTGCTGTGCCCGGCGCCCCGTGGTCACCTGGTGGCTTTTGCAGCCTCTCGAGAACTGAAAGGAATGTTTGTGTAGCTCTGACATCTGCTTGCCGTGTGGGGCAGAGGCTGGGGCCCCCGCATCTAGTGCAGTGGTAACCGTGGTGGAGCCCCACCAAATAACACTTGGACAACAGCACAAGGACGGGCTCCCTGAGGAACTTCTGCCCCCAGCGCATGCGCTGTTCTCAGGTCTCTTCTTCTGTGTATCAGTTCATATCACAACCCATGCACATCGACCTTGAGTGTCCTTCACCACCTTTTAACGGCTTGTAATTTACCCCTATTTGACTAGTCATTACATTTGGACATTGGGATGGGTTAGGTTGTGTCTCCCCGATTCATATGTTGGCATCACAACCCCCAGAATGTGACTTATTTGGAGACACGGTCTTAACTGAGGTAATCGAGTGAAAATGAGGTTATTCAGGTGGGTCTTAAACCTAATGGCTGGTGTCCTTATATCAGGGGAAATTTGGACACAGAGACAGACACTGAGGGGGGACCATGTGAAGACACCGGCAGAAGGTTCTCGTCCACATGCCAAGGAGAGAGGTCCGGGACAGCTTCTCCCTCACAGGCTCAGAGGGAACCAGCCTGGCCGACACCATGACCCTGGACTTCTGGCCTCCAGAGTTGAGAGACAATGAGGTTCTGTTGTTTTAAGGGCTCCAGTCTGTGGGACTTTGTTACAGCCGTCCTAGCAAAGGAATGCAGACCTTGTCATGTGTGTTCATTATTATAAACAATCCAATGAGAGCATCTCCACGTCTGTGGGAGCAGGGTGTGCACCTTCGCTCCTTCACCAGGACCCATTCACCACCCCTGCTCCCCATGGCCCCTCCTGACCCCTCGGTGGGCGCCGTGTGCCCCCGCCTCCCTCCGCCAGAGCACCCATCCCAGGCAGCGGTCAGCACAGAAGTGCACATCTGTGGGTCCCCTTCTTCTTGCACCCCTCATCCTGAGCCAGCATGGTGGACACCAGATGGGTCTCTGGTGCACAAAGGTGGGGGCGGCGGCGGGGAGGACACCTCTGGGCAGTGGCCACACTTGGAGGCTGGTGGGGACAGTTTTGGGTTCTGGCTGGTCTTTCCGTGGGAGCCCCCACGTTGTGCCCGGGCGGGATGGAGGTTCTGATGCCCATGCTGGCTGACGTGGAGGGACCGAGGGTGGCGACCGCATGGTGGGGGACCCCGGCGGTGAGCGCAGCCCCGGCCTGCCAGTGGTGGCCAGCAGGAGACGGGAGAAGCCACCATCACGGACAGGACGTGTGGCATGTGCGAGACAGCCCATCTCGGGATGCGTCTTGCTGTTTGACTCGGAGTAAGTTGAGGGCGTGTTTGTGTCAGTACAGTGGAGGTCATTTCATTGTGGACACGCCAAAATTCCGCTGCCTCAAAGTTTGTAATGCAGGTTTGAAATCGAAATGTCAGTCTTCCATAGATAATAAAAGTACAAGATGCTTACTATGCTGCCAAGTTTTATCTCACAGGAAAAAAAGGAGGTTCATTGAACATCAGGGAGCCCGAACCTCCTCCAAGTGACTGGGACTCGAGGAAGGTTCCAGACGCAGCTGAATTTCTGTAAACCAAGGCTGAGGTCCAGGCCCGGGGCTTGAACAATGGTGGTTGAGAACTCTGTGTGTGTGTGTGTGTGTGTGTGTGTGTGTGTGTGTATGTGTGCGTATGTGTGCAGGTACATGCAGGCGCGTGCACTCTGCTGGGCGGGGACCCAGGGCTTGCGATCTGAGGGCTCAGTCAGGGTCAGGGTCTGCCGCAGCAAGTGATGCCAGGCCTGCCCGCCAGTGGCCTGCCCGCTGGCTGAGGGACAGAGTGGACGATTTTTTGCCCAATAAACCCTTATGTTGTCGACAAAGAGCATCCACAAAGAAGCTCCTCTGTGACCTGAGGGTTCCGCAGGCTCGGGTAGCGATGCCCCCGGTACAGGGATTTGGGCAGTGACCCCGGGCTATCGGCCTGCGGTGTTAGAGGCTGCGTGTGCGTGTGTGGGTGAGTTTGTGTTTGCACGCATGTCTCTGAGGATGAGTGTGTGTACTCCTTTGCCTGAGTGTGCACGTGTGTGAGTACATGCCAGTGTGGGTGTGTACATATGTTGATTGTGTGCACGAGTGCGTGAGCATTTGGGTGTGCACACCTGTGTATCTGTACGTGTGAGTGTCTGAGTGTGTACACGTGTGCACGTGATGGTGCACGTGGGTGTGCATGTGCGCTGGTGTGAATGCGGGAGGTTGTTGGCTGTAACTCTTGTCACCTCTCCCCACCGTGCCGCAAGAAGGGCAAACATTCCCGATTTTATTCTCTCACATTCCTCCAAAGTTCAGACGAGGGCTAGAAATCGCCAGGCCTTGGCTTTGAGACGAGTCAGCTCTGACCTTTCTGGACACGGATGTGGAAAAGGGGGTGAGTGGTATTTACGCTAAGATTAGCCCACCGCTGGGGCGACTGGAACAATGAGGTGAATGTTCTACATTTCCTCCGGTGGCCTGGGGAAATCGGCAGGACAGGATGCTCTCGGGAAACCTTCGTTCCCACCGGGAAATGAAGCCAATAACCATTTCCCCCTCCTATTTGAGAGCTATTATTGCTTATTGCATCAGTGCGAAGTGCCATGAAGGAACGGGGGTTGATAATTTAATGGTAAACTTTGGTGGGTACGATGAGCTGGAGTAGACAGGACTCCCAGATGGTTCTGCAGCTGCTGCCTGGCGCGAATCCGGGAAGCTCGATGCAATGATGCACGATATTCAGGTTGGGGGTGGGACCACCGAGGGCGTGGGAATCTGCATCTTTTGGAAGAGAAGTAGGCAACACGCACCCACGGCTCCTTAGGGCCCGGTGCTGAGTGCCTTGGTGTGTGATCTCGTTCAGTCCTCACGGCGAGCCTGTGTTTAATGAGCGGCTGGGCTGGGCTCCGGGTCCAGCACCTCAGGGGCCAGCAGAGCTGGGTGTGGCTCCCGACCTGCAGTGGAGCCCGGGCAGGGCCGGGGCATAGCGAGGCCCCTCTTCCTCATCAGGCCCCGGGGTGGGACTCAGACGTCTTTCACCTCCTCTCCGGCAGGAGGGTAATGCCTGCTCACCGCAGCGTTCTCCTCCTGGTGAGCCAGGCACATCCCAAACTCCAGCATCTGTGTCTGTTTTCTCCTGGAGGTGGAGCGAGTCTGCCGACTTCAGCCAGCCGGCTTTGCCGAGCCTGGCAGCGAGGCCCACGCTCAGACCCCAGGCAGAGTTCAGACCCACGGTGTCCCGTCCACTCTCCCGGGGCTCGGGCATGGGTGGGGGGAGGCAGCTCAGAAAGCCGGATGCAGTGTGGGGCTGGTTGCATGTGTGGCTCCAATTCCCGTAGTTTGCTGAAGGCCATGTTGGTGGGTGTTTATTTTCCATCTTAAGATGAGTTAGAGCATTCAGATGGTCTTCTCATTTGCTGAAAGCATGTGTTCAAGGTGGAAACCCTGAATGTGCTGCTTTGTGGGTTCATCTCTTGGACCTGGTATTTTCCCCCACGTATCCACCCAGAACCCATGCGACTCATATTTTCAATCCAGAGGTCTTTCACCAGCCACCCCAGCAACCCATCGTGGGGGAATGCCATCCCCTGCTAAGCGTATCTGGAAACATACCTCCGAGTATGTATGCGGATGCAAGAATTAAACTACATGCTGAATCGAAACTCGGGGACACACAGGTTCTTGGGTCTGCTGCGGAAGGTGCCCAACAGTGTCGAATGGACATTAAGTCATTTTCTTTTCCCGTGAGCAGGTGACGGAAGGACACTTAGACATCGGGTTTGATTAAAGAATGTTGTTCCCACACTTTTATTCTCAGGTATGAGTGAGGGTTTGAACATCAGTCTGGGGCTGTTTCCTCCTGGCATGTATCCTTCAGCCGCATCCTCACTAGGAACGCCGTTGAGAGAAGAGGAGTCGTTGGATCTGCACTGTCATTTTACAGCTAAGGACAGGGTGGTGCCAGGAGGGATTGACTTTCCCACACAATTAGTTCATGACAGAGGTGAGGTCAGACTGCAGAAGTCCCAACTCCAAGATCGGTCGGGGTTTTCTGTGCACCCCGCTATCTCCCCTGATTGATCTCCTGACAGTGACTGAATACCCCGCTTCTGAATAATGGTGATTGCCTCATGTTGTGTCTTTATAAAGACGCCAAAATCATAATGCACACTTTGAGGCAATGCAAAAGGTTTGAATTTGCAATTCTGACCCTCCTTCCAACTCACGGAAAATCATGATTTCTTTGGAAGATGTTAGATGTTAAAATATATCTAATTTGATTGTACACATAACTTTCTCTGATCAACTCAAGAGAACATAGTTATTACCATGCAAAGGCAGTTTCGTGCTGCTGTAACTTTTGCTGTGGGAACTTAAGAAAGGGGATCTTGGTTTTTATCCATCCTCGTCAATCAACGTGGGGGTTGATTTTGTGATATTTAAACCAATTTACATTCATTCACATTAATTGTAGGAAAATGCAAACAGGCTTACGGAACTTGTATTTTTATTTTGTACTTCTGCTTTCCTCTATACTGCAGTGATTTAAGGGATAGAACAAGTAAATGAATGGTATGGAAATTCAGCTAAACAGTTGGCTCAAAATAATAGAACCCTTTCATGTTCACTGCAGAGTTCCCTATTCATGCATCATGATGCCAAGTTTTGGCAAATACGCCAAGTTTGGATTAAGTTACAGCCAAGTATGTTGGCTTTGCCCATTCAATTTATTCTTGGCAAACTTCAAGGAGTATTTATAATAAAGTCCCATTTCGAACATTCTATTGCCCCAATGGAGTTCTAATAACACAGGGTATTTATTTAATGTCTAACTTGAGGCGTTCAAAGCACTTTATAGGCATTCTTTGACTGATCTTAATATCCCTGCAAGATTTTATAGATTGGAAAAGTCAACTGAGGCATGGAAACTTGCTTGAGATCACCCAGGAAGACCTTGGAATACTCCAAATTAATCACACACCTCCTGACATTTAAAAGTTCCTGTACCTCAGATGGTGATGCATTCCCAACCTCTTATCTCAATGTTGTTGAATAGAAAACTATTTGTTTATTTCTCCATGGAGATCTTTAATTAAGGAAAGTAAAAACCCCACAACACTTATGTTTGTATGTCATAGCATTAATTTGGCAAAGTATCTTTTAAGTACTTGGATTCTCTTGCAATGAAGTTAGCATTTTGATAGCTAGAGAATAAACAGTTTGGGAGGTGTCCCATTTGGATAAAGACATCGTGGTGATTTTTTCCATGGCTTCCAGAGTAAATTCGCATTTGGCCTTGGGTGTGTGTGTGTGTGTGTGTGTGTGTGTGTGTGTGTGTAGTGGGGAATCACAGGGCTGCGGGGTGGATGCTATCAGAGAGATCGCTGTGACATCACCAACTAGTAAAAGCATCGACCTGAATGTTATTACCATCCAGGCATCTGCTATTCTCAGGCACTGGCTGGAAGATGGTTAGTTAGCATTTTCTTTGCACTTCTTACGTTTGCCAAGTTATACTTCTGTTAAACTTTATGTTGTGCCTGAGATGGAGAACATGCCGCGTCAAACCGGTTGAAGATGATTAAAAGAAGCGGCAACTTTCTGGTCCAAGTGCTCGCTCATGGGTCTGTGCGCAGGCCAAGAGGTCATCGTGTTCCACGTGCAGCAAAGCCGCAGTTTGTCTGCAGATGCTTCTCCCAAGCATGGTGTGGAAGGGCCATTTCACGCACTTGCCCTGATGACCACAGAGGTGGCGTCTGCTCGACCAGTCCCGGCACAGAGCTGGGGGAGCCCTTCCAGGGAGGCCCCTGTCCCTGCGATCTGTTTATCTCACAGCTGATGCAAGGTCCAAGGGTCCACTCTGAGACTGCTGGTAGGGGCCAGAATTTAAGCTTGCACGACTGTCCCTCGTGTTTTCCCTTCTCTGTCACCTGGGGAAAAACATGCTGGAGTAAAGCAGGTGGGGCCAGTTCCACACATGGATGGGAAAGCACAAAGGGGGCGCTAAGATGCAGACTCAGCTGGACTGAGTTTGACTGTTGGCGCCACTCAGCCCTGTATGGTTGGGGAACAGTCACTCTGATTCTGTAATCTGGGAATCCTAATTAGGTGGGTTGGTATATGCTGGGTGCTCAAGACTGTTCTTGGCACGCGATGAGGGCCTCATTCGTGTCCTAGCTGTTATTCCTATACACGTCACGGGGGTGAGACCAACCCTGCAGCTTCTGTCTCTCTCCTTGGAACTGAAGACCAAGATGGACAGTAGGACAAAACTAGGGAGGCAAACGCCACCAGCGCTGGGAGTCGTGGAGGTGGAAGGCTCCGTGGCCGCGAATGTTGAGGGCTTTCTGCTGGGTGTGGTGTAGGCGAGAAGTCCCAGGAGGCAGCTCCTCTTTCCCCAGGAGTCAGTGAGGGCCATGGGTCCTCAGGGAAGGTGGTCTTTCAGGGAAGCTCACCACAACCTGGGCCTTGGGACACAGGGCTTAAGGTGACACTGGGTCCAGGTGGAGTCACCTCTTGTGTTCCCTTTGCCCTGCCCGCAGTGACCCTCAGGGCGGCCGAATGGAAAGCCAGTTGATGTGGAACTTGTCTCCAAGTGGCTCCTCCGGACCCCGGGAGGATCGTCTGATTTCATGGGGCACGTTTGTGATTCGCAGTCTCACTCGAGGTAAGAGGTAGTAATCCTCCAATTCGGCAGATAAAAAGCCAGCCAAAGCCACCCTGGGTGCTGGAGAGCTGGCCTGGCTGGACACCTGGGTCTCCAAGGGAGGGTTTCATCAGTGCGAGAAGACGTTAGGCAGAGACCAAGGGACCGAGCAGGGCCACACTAGCCGTCAGCCCCGGAGAGCCAGCACCTTCCCTGTAAATCTGTAGGGGCCTGTTCGCCAGCTGAAGATTGGGGTGGGTGACGTGCCGGGAGGGAGAAGGGGCCCAGAGAGTGACTCCCAGAGATGCCGTTCTGGTCAGACAGCATCCCTTGATGGACGGCCCAGACCTGCATCCTTACCCATGGGAAGACGGCCACGTCACAGAAGGAGGCAAACTCATGTTGCAACTGACGGGTAGCAAACACATTTAGAAGAATTTATTACAGGAAACAGGAGGGAAATGTAGACATCAGCTTCTTTCCCCTTTTACATACTCTGCCCAGTCTGAGGGGAATTAGGACACAGCCAGGCAGACATGAATAAGGAAATGGCAGATTTAAGAAGAAGCAGTTAGAGAAAAAGAAAAATGGTAACAGAATTTGAAATAGGTTAGAAGAGGTAAAAGTCAGCCAGAATTCCAAAAGCTGAGTTAGGTCATATTTAGGATCTGTTTTTAGGACCAGGTAAAAACATGGCAGAGTAATGTTAGAAAAAATATAATCGCTATGGCTGAGACACAGCGATGTTTCTGGGTGCTGATGACTTCTGTTCCTCAAGAAAGATTTGGAACCCTTGGAAGGATGTACTTCATGCAGATGACAGAAGTCACCTGCCTTGGACCTTGCTGGAAATAAACAGCAGCAGGAGACCATTTGTTGCATTTTAAGAGATCACGTAAGAAGGGACACCTGGGTGCTCAGTTGGTTAAGTGCCTTCGGCTCAGGTCATGATCTCAGGGTCCTGGGTTCGAGTTTCACATTGGGCTCCCTGCTCAGTGGGGAACCTGCTTCTCCCTCTTCCTCTCCTGAAGTTGTGCTCTCTCTCTCTCTGACAAATAAATAAATAAATAAATCTTTAAAAAAAAAAGAGATCGAGGAAAAAAAGGTGAGAATTTGAATACTATAATTAATAACTTTGAATTGAGAGCTAAGAGTCAAGGGGTGTGCTCTCCAAAGGGAGAATCCATTGGATATTTTTTCCTGCTTTGTCAAAGATTAGTTGACCATAGAGTTGAGGGTCCATATCTGGGCTCTCTATTCTGTTCCATTGGTCTGTATGTCTGTTTTTGTGCCAGTACCATACTGTCTTGGTGATCACAGCTTTGTAATATAGCTTGAAATCAGGCAACATGATGCCCCCAGCTTTGTTTTTCTTTTTCAACATTTCCTTGGCGATTCGGGGTCTTTTCTGGTTCCATACAAATTTTAGGATTGTTTGTTCCAGCACTTTGAAAAATGTCATTGGTATTTTGATTGGGATGGCGTTGAAAGCATAAATTGCTCTGGGCAGCATTGACATTTTAACAATGTTTATTCTTCCGATCCATGAGCATGGAATGTTTTTCCATCTTTTTGTGTCTTCTTCAATTTCTTTCGTAAGTGTTCTGTAGTTTCTAGAGTATAGATCCTTCACCTCTTTGGTTAGGTTTATTCCAAGGTATCTTAACGGTTTTGCTATTGTAAATGGAATCAATTCCCTAAATTCTCTTTCTACAGTTACATTGTTAATGTGTAGGAAAGCAACTGATTTCTGAACATTGATTTTGTATCCTGCCACATTACTGAATTGCTGTATGAGTTCTAGTAATTTAGGGGTGGAGTCTTCTGGGTTTTCCACATAAAGTATCATGTCATCTGCGAAGAGAGAGATTTTGCCTTCTTCTTCAAAGACAGTCTCTTCAATAAACGGTGCTGGGAAAATTGGACAGCTATATACAGAAGAATGACACTCGACCATTCGCTTACACCATACACAAAGATAAACTCTAAATGAATGAAATACCTCAATGTGAGACAGGACTCCATCAAAGTCCTAGAGGAGAACATAGGCAGTAACCTCTTCAACATTGGCCACAGTAACTTCTTTCAAAACACGTCTCCAAAGGCAAGGGAAACAAAAGCAAAAATGAACTTTTGAGACTTCATCAAGATAAAAAGCTTCTGCACAGCAAAAGAAACAGTCAACAAAACAAAGAGGCAACCCACGGAATGGGAGAAGATATTTGCAAATGACACTACAGATAAAGGGCTGATATCCAAGATCTGTGAAGAACTTCTCAAACTCAACACCCAAAAAACAAATAATCAAGTCAAAAAGTGGGCAGAAGATATGAAAAGACACTTCTCCAAAGAAGACATACAAATGGCTAACAGACACATGAAGAAATGTTCATCATCATTAGCCATCAGGGAAATTCAAATCAAAACCACAGTGAGATACCACCTTACACCAGTTAGAATGACAAAAATTGACAAGGCAAGAAACAACAAATGTTGGAGAGGTTGTGGAGAAAGGGGAACCCTCTTACACTGTTGGTGGGAATGCAAGGTGGTACAGCCACTTTGGAAAAGAGTGTGGAGGTTCCTCAAAAAGTTAAAAATAGAGCTGCCCTATGACCCAGCATTTTCACTCTGGGTATTTATCCCAAAGATACCCATGTAGTGTAAAGAAGGGCCATATGCACCCCAATGTTCATAGCAGCAATGTCCACAATAGCTAAACTGTGGAAAGAGCTGAAATGCCCTTCAACAGATGAATAGATAAAGAAGACGTGGCTCATATATACAATGGAATATTACTCAGCCATCGAAAGGATGAATACCCAACTTTTACATCAACATGGATGGGACTGGAGGAGATTATGCTAAGTGAAATAAGTCAAGCAGAGAAAGTCAATTATCATATGGTTTCACTTATTTGTGGAACATAAGGAATAGCATGGAGGACATTAAGAGAAGGAAGGGAAAAATGAAGGGGGGGAATCAGAGGGGGAGATGAACCATGAGAGACTATGGACTCCGGGAAACAAACTGAGGGTTTCAGAGGGGAGGGGGTGGGAGGATGGGTTAGCCCAGCGATGGGTATTAAGGAGGGCATGTATTGCAATGAGCACTGGGTGTTATACGCAAACAATGAATCATGGATCATGACATCAAAAACTAATGATGTACTGTATGGTGACTAACATAATACAAAAAATAATGAAAAAATAAAGATAAACAAGGGGGGCCTGAGTGCCCCCTCAAAAAACAAAGGGAGAATCCATCACCTTCTAACTGACCCTAGGGGGACCTTTGCAAAAACTGACTTGATGTTTAACTATTAAAAAAAAACCTCAATAAATTTCAAAGAGCAGAAATAGTACTATCCACATTCTTTGACCACAATCCAGTAAAACTTGAGAGAAATGAGGAATATAAACAGGACACTGCAGACCCTAGAAAATTAAAACAAAGCAAGACAAAATAAAACATTCCTACAGGACTGATGGGTCAAAGATAAAATCAAAACCACAGTTACAAACTATTAAAATATTTGATGTTTTACAAAAATTCAGCATCAGTGATGAATGATGCTTTGACAGCATTGATTACTACAGTGAAAAATGGCATATCCAGAATCTCTAACAATGAGGGGGTGGTTAAAGGCATTATGGCTCACCCTACCATGAAATGCCACGTGGCTGCGAAAACATCTTTACTGGCATGGAAAAATGCCCACGTTTTATGTGAGAAAGCCAAGACTATAGAATCATCTCACTTTTTAAAACTGCGGTTATGTTTTATCTGTGGGCGGTAGGATAATGCACACACTTTTTTCTTTCTGCTTATGGCTATTTTCCACTTTGTCTTGATGGGTATGTATTAATTAGGTATCAAAATAGACAAACATATATAGGTTCTAGGGGGGACAAATGGGAGCATTTGACATATAACAGCCGAGGGAAACATCCAGTGACTTCTTGTGGGTCCAGGACGGTTCACTGTGTGGATTTGGCCGGTGTAAGATCTTCAGAGAATTTGTACTTAGAACACACTCGTTTAGATACATTTTCATGAGCAACTTTAGGGATTTCTGAACAAGTCCCACTTGATGATTTCCACTATTTGCATGATAACCGGGAGCTACTTACTAATCCTGAAACCAGTTTGTAATGTTGAACTTTATTTCCAGAAATGCAGTGGCCTGTGTAGACAAGACAAGTTGGTCTGAGCCATGTTCCGAATGATGGCGTCAGGGTACAATCATCCAAGACACCCCAACATATGTGTTGGTCCAGAATCTAACTGCCAGAGATTCTGACGGATAGATTAGGTGATTTGGATAGATTTGGAAGCTATCCGCCTCCTCCAACCTTGTTTTAATAATCCTTGTATTGCCCTAGACCGTATCTAAGATTACGGCTGTCAACACATCAGTGGATTCACCTGTCATACGTCTAGGCTGGTGGGGATTCTGTTACACACAACCAAGAACTTAACAGCCAGGCCAAATATTTCCTGCTGGAAATTTAACAAACTCCGTTTTCATGTTGAGAAACGCTAAGCAAAGAGCAACAGCTTTAACACGTCAGTGACACTTCCAGCCCTGTTCAAGTTGCTTCTCAAAAATATAACAACATGCAAACCTTATGGACAAACTGGAAAAAAAATTCCACATTGCTATAAAGCAAAAAAAACAAAGAATACTAGGATAGATCCATGGGTTTATACAATTCAATGATTATTTGCAGGACCTGGTCATAAGCAAGAGTTAAAAAAGCATTTCTGGAAAGTGGGCTCATGAAGCACAAAGGTTGAGAACAAAAGCATCTAGTTTGGAATCATAATATGTACAAGGCAGTAATTCATACTGAGAAAGGATCGCCCGTTCCTAAAAGGAGCGATAAGGTGGCAGGATCAGGCTAAAGGAGGTTACTCAATGTGTAATTGTCAGGGCCCCCACGTAGGGTCATGAGAGACATTTGATTTTTAGATAAACATTGACTCATTTTTTTTTTTTTTTTTTAGTGTAAGCATGTCCTAAATACTGCATGAGGTGTGCTAAAAAAATTCATTAATGATCCATTAATCATTTAATCCTTTAACGATTCATTAAATTTAAATTTAATCCTCTATTTTATCTGGCAACCCCCTCGCTTCCACCAAGAATGGCTTGATTGGTTTACAGAAACAATATTCATGGAATTGCTGTTGGCTCTCACTTAAGACATTCTTGACCTGCATAAGTCTGTTTCATGTAATCCCTTTCCATCCAGTGTCCTTGGCAATGTGCTTTCTGTCAAGAGAATTGCAATACTGTTCATGCGGTGTGACTTGGCATCACAGATGATGGCTGTATGTTGAAGGCAAAGCACCTGTAATCCAGTTTCTGAATGTTTGGTATCGTCCGTAAATCTCCTTTGGAAGCGGGGTACATGAGCATCTTGAGAGGGTGAGTAAGCCAAGTGGAAACCTTGCTAAATACTCTCCCATCCCCAAACCAAGTTTATAAAAACCTCGAATATAAGACCCCCCTGAAGGTTATTTATTGAATTTACATAACACCATCTAAGCCATTTTCAGTTTCTTTGTTGGTGTTTGGTCCCACGCAGTGGGGACCTGCCACCTTAGTAACCCGGCTCCTTCCTGACCTGTTGCAGGGAGGTGAGTAGGGCTAGCACATTCTTTTCCTACAAGACTTGGCTCCCACACCATCTAAGCACTAGGAAATCACAGTGGGGCTATGGTTCTAGGATTATTTTATGCAAAGACATCGTTGTGCCTTTCTGCTCCTTATTTTCTTGACAGTGTCCGAGCTGGCTGGAGGACTGAGATGCCAGCCAGGTCTCCGGGGCTGGGGGGCAAGGCTGATGCCATGGGACACGCAGCTGAGCAGCCCCGCCAGGATCAGAAACCCATCTCCCGAGGCCAGAAGACAGGTTCGGAGGGAGAAGGAGGCAGAACTTCATGGCAGCAGCTCTGGCTTTTCTTTCTCTTCCTTTTCAGGTCAGCCGAAGGCTCAAGCTTCCCCAACAGCCCCTTGTGGGCAGAGCAGCCTGGTGCTAAGGAACGTTGTAACTTCCACGGATGACGCTGCTCAGAGAGGTCAGGCTTGACGGCTTCCAGCTCTGTTGCCAGAACCCTGCCTCTGAGCTACTCAGAATTCTGGGACTCTCAGGTGAGTGGTTTTGGAACTACTCGGTTCTCATCATGGCCTACCAATTAATTGGGAACTTTATTGTGGTTTTCCCGTGCAGTTTGTAGCTAAGGAAATACGAGGTCTCGGGGCTATCACTCCCAGGCCCTCTGTCCTCCATGAGCAGTTACGAGGAGGGAGCTCACTCGTGGGACACCTGGTCCTGCCACCATCCTGGTCCTCGAGCCAGCCCCACTGGCAGCCTCTCTGCCTGATTTTGCAGATAAGGACAAGGATGAGATAGGCCAAGGGCTAATCAAGGTTGCCGCTGTTAGCGAGAAGGCTGGAGTCCGGGTCCTTGTGGCTCTCCATCCTGAGACTGTTGTCCTTCCCGGCAGGGTTTCTGCAGTAGGAAAATTCTGTGAACAAACTTCTAGAAAACATCAGTGAGGGACATAACCAGACAAAGAGTACTTCCAGGCCATGACACTTCTCAAGCCCCTCAGACGCTGGTATTTTGGGGCGTATTATTATTATTCGGTTTTGATTTACTGGAATTGACTAAGAAGAAAGTGGGTGTGGGTCCTTTTTAAAGGGGGATTTTATTCTTGTCTCCATGGACTTGAGGAAAAAAAAAAAGTGAATACAGAGACACCTTGATCTGCCCGTTTCTGGGAAGCTAGTGCCTATAAAATGAAGTTGGCCTTGCTTCAAAAAGAAAACAAAACAACTTCATAAATCCTGGCCCTTGGCCTGGGCCTGTCATGGAAGGACCGAGCTGCTCCCCAGCAGCCGCGGGATGTACTAGGATCTTCTGCCCAGTGCAGGCGGGAGGCGGCGGCAGGGGGCGGGGGCGGGTAGTTATCTTACAACGAGCAACACCCCCTCCATCTTGCACTGAGCAAACTTGGCCAGAGCGGTGAGGCCACCTGCCTGACGTCATGCTTGCCGTGAACGGCAGGTGGGAGTCAGCTATCAGAGCGTCTGTCTCCAAAAAATGTTCTTTGCTTACAATTAGAGGCACAAAGGTGAGCCAATGTATGTTTATTCTGCGTCTAAATCTCTCCCTAATTATGAATCCTGCCCACCCAAGCGCCCGCAGCCTGCTCTCCCCAACCCTTTCTCCCCTGAGAATAGAATTAGGGTTCTCCTGCTGCCACTTCTCATGTCATGGACCCTTCTTGCTTGGTGGTGGAGAATGTGGGATCTGGGGAGTCATGGTGAAGAGCGTGGGATATGGGGAAGTGTTTGAGCCCCATCCCTCCCCTTCAGAAGAGCGTGTCTAAACCCTCTAGCTCCCTTTCCTCCTCCTCTGTAGAGGGGGGGTCATGCTGGCTGACCCTTGGGTTTTCTGTAGGGATGAAATGAGAAGATTCTGTGGGACCTTGACATGTGCCAGGTGCACAGAGACGGAATTCAATATTTAATAGAGATTAATGATAATACCACCAGTTTAACAACGTTCATGTATTTCGGCCATTATTTTGCCTCAACCAGACATGTGCATTTTGAACCTTTCTCCTCTACTGGGATTAAAAGACCTTCTGTGCATGACCTGTGGGCGCTAGCTACCACGTGTGAACAGAGGGACCCCAATATCACTCCATGAATAAGGCCAGTTCTGTGCTGCTAGTGGAACGATGCTTAGCCCCGTCACTGGCTTGGCGTCGCCCCAGCGTAAGAGAAGCTGGATGGGAGGCTGTTCTGGCACGTTCCAGCTGGATAAGAAGCCTGCGCCAGCCCAGCCCTCTGTGCCTCTTATAAGATACCAGAAGCCTGCCTGCATTGGCCATAGGAGACCTAGTTCCAGAAACTTCTGAGGGTGGAAGATTTCTGAGTCTAAGTCAGAGCCCTACCTGGAATGCTCATGGCATAAGGAGAAGGTCCTTTCGTTCTGCCATCACTTGGTCTCTTCCCTGGGGATGCACCTGGCCAGCCTGGCCATCCTCCAGGGGCCCCGTGTGAGAGAACCTGGCCTCCACCTGCAGCGTCCCCCCTACGTCCAGAGTGCAGAAGAAGCCAGCCTCCTGTTAGCGCACCTCTTCCCGGCCTTGCTCATGCTCTGAGCTTATCCCAGACCGAGATCCTAGGCTTGGAATTCCCTGCATGTGGACGTCTGGCATCTTCCTCCTCCTTCTTGCTCCATGCAAGTCCCAGGACAGGGGCCGTTTGCTGTGGCTTCCTGACCACGTTCCCCTGCCGGCTTCCTCAGCCCCCCGCCCACTCAGCTGCTCAGTTAGAGTCTCAAAACCTGTGACCTCTCTGTCCCTCCCGCCCTGCCTCCCCTCCCAAATGCATCTAGCATGCTTCTGCCCCTCTACTTTTCTCCACGTGCTGGGGATCCTGGCGAGAAGCTGTGCTACCCGCTCCCAAGCTGACCCACGATGTCCTGTCTCCACGCAACAGCCAGGGTAATGCGTTATAAAAAATCCTATCCCCTCCCTCTTTAAAGCCCTGTAAAATGTTAACATTGCATTCAGAATAAAATAGAATAAATCCTAACTCCTCATCATGGTCAGTTCTGGCCCCATCTGGTCTCCCCCCTCTCATCGGAACACTGTTGGGTCCCTCTTCCCATACTTTCTGAGTTTCTTTTCATCACTACTCATGGCAAGCTCTTTCCTGCCCCAGGACCTTTGCACATGTGGCAGGTGCTCTGCCTGACTCTCCACTCCCCACTGCATGAGCAGGGCTCCCTCCTTCTCATCCCTCACCTCTGGGCTTCCGTGTCACCCCTCAGCTGTTGCTGATCAAACTATCCACTGGGTTTCCCTGCCTCTTCGGTGTTCTACCACGTTACTCCCACCTGTGTACACAGCAAGTAGCAGATTTAGTCACAGCCTCTGAGGAGGGCAACCCTCCCTACTCAGCACCGCTGTGTCCCCTGGGGCCTGTCAGCAGGTGGGCGTGGGTGGGTCCTTGCAGACACTGGACTTTGCCACTGTTACCCTTCTCACCACAAAGCCCGTTCCCACGCCTCACCCCGAGCCTCTCTCAGTCCCAGTCCTCCTTCTATAATCGTCCAGAACTGCATGCCAAGTGTTCGCCCAGCTCAGGCGGAAACATACCGGGCCCGTGGAAGCCAGGCATCCACTTCCACGCCTGGCTTCCTGAGTGTGTGTGCGTTGCACGTGTGTGCGTGTGCATCACTCTGCCACTAGCTCCCCGAGCGATGTCCACGTTGAAACGACCTATGGCGAGCCAGAGCTTCTTGCATTGGACCCACAAAGCAGGCCCCGGGGCCAGAATGCTGGCGCCGTAGGGAAGGCTGACTCGTTGGTAGCGGTGGCCATGGGCTGAGATGGGAGTCTGCGTTCGTCCGGTGAGCTCCCCCCGGCCCCAGGCCCCGGGCCCCGGGCCCACAGCAGCTCCTGCTCCAAGCGGGCCTTTTCTTAACCTGCAATGGAAGCTTCCTCACTCCCTCCAGGCACAGCTGTGATATCGTTTCCAGACAGAAAGTGGAGAAGGGGACGTCTCTGGGGTCACGCAGGCCCTTCTGGGTGTGTGGGGTTTTGCCCGCACTTGGACAGGGGCCCTGGCAGCTGGGGGGCCCTCATCAGGAACTGATGTCACCGGCTGCTGGCTGGAGCTGGACGTCGGGGTGGAGGGCGAATGGTGCAGAGCCCAGGCCAGAGCCAGGGCCCTCTCCACAGCGGTGGGTCACAGCGGGTCTCACCCGGACGTGCGTGGAGAAGGAAGGGAGGAAGGCCGGCTTCAGATGTAGGGCCTCCGGGCTGAAGGCAGAGAGCACAGAGGACTCAGATGGAAGACTCTGCAACGGAGGGCTGGGTGTCAAGGGTCAGGGGACGTGTCGGGATCACGGGTGTGGGCATCACATCTTCTGCAGCCACTCCTCTAGGGGTCCGGAGAGCTGACCCTCTGGTGACAAGGACGCCTCCTGGTGGGGTCACCCACATACCTGGGAGCTTGTCCCAGAATAGGACGCCCTCCCTTTGGGGCTTTACGTTGCATGTGGAATAAATAAGAAATGGGGTGCGGAGTGGTTTTGTTTCTCATTGCCGCTATGCTGGGGAACCATGGGTGTATCTGAGACTCCGGGGCCCTCCCTCCTGCCCAGGGGCCGGTATCGGGCCTGAACCTCTGTCTGCTGCCTCCCGCCCTCTCCTTATCTAGCCTGCTGTCCAGGACACAGGCCCAGGGGCCGTGGGTGTGTTCCCGTCCCTGGAGGGCCGTGCTTTGCCTTTGCACGGGCTCCCGGAAAGCCATCATCCGTTGAGGTGAAGCCGCTGGTGGTTCCTTCCCCAGAATGATCAATATGCCTCTCATTTGTTCTGAGAATTTGGGTTTTCACTCTTCGGGTTTTTTTTTTTTTTTGAGAGAGCCGCCACTGCAATGCGGCTCGTTATGGAGACTGCTGCAGAGGATGTGCTCGCTCTGGCTTCCAGCTCCTTCATCTGTAAAAAGAATCCCAAGGCCCCCACCTATCTCCACAGAGAGTTCCTGAATGCCGTGGGAATAGGATGATGTTTGGGGAATCATCCCGGTTTCCAGGGCAATGTTTGGGCTGGGAGGGGCCGTGAAGTGTGACCGGGGTAGGGTGCTGTAGGGAGGACCTGGAGGCGATCCAGTTTCTCAGGCGGGCCTCAGCTGTGACGTCATCAGGAGGAAGCAGCTGCACCTGATAAAGGGTCTTATTGCTTTTCTTCTGATGCCACAAGGTACCTCTCCGTCCCGAGGCTCGTAGGCTTGGGCACAGCTCCCTCCCCTCTGGCCAGGCTCCAGGGGATCTAGGAGACCTGGGGTGGACACCAGCCTGGAGACGGGGCCCTGCACTGCCCACGGAACTGTGGGTGCTAAGGACATGCCTCTAGGGGGCTCCCGGGCGGGGTCTGTGGGGGGAAGCAGGTCATGTTCCCAACTGAGGGAGCCCAGGAATGCTGATGTGGGGTTGAGCATGTTGAAGTGGTTTGAATCCAAATGAAGGCATATCCAAAGTATGACAGGCATTCTTCTTATAGAAACACACACGGGGGAAGCCAAGTAGCTCTGGGACCACCCGGCAGACGACGGACAATAGACAATAGACGCTCCGCTCACTTCCCAGATCACTACTCCAACCCTGGGAACTGGGGAGCTGTTGAGAATATTCTGCTTGAAAGTGAGTTATTCTTCATAAGCAGCAAGCAACCACGTGGCCCTTTATAACCCACCCGTCGGGGCCCCGGCTACCAGTGGCCGTGCGCTCGCCCACCCTGGCTGGGCACCTGCAGGCTCCTCTCAGGGGCCGCTTCCACTCCCGCCGGGTCAGACGGTCCCCATTTCCCTTGCTCTTCTGCACTTAGTTCAGAATCTGAGATCTTGCTGGGGCACCCGCTGCTTTGGCCAAAACTTGCAAGGTAACCTTTTTATGCCTGAACTCTAAGCAATTCCTAGGGGCTAAAGCGGGGCTTAGGGAAGTCTTGGAATCAGGGCATTTGGGGCAGGGACAGCTCTGGCACTGAGGAGCTCGAGCAGGTCCTGCCCCTCGTGTGGGGAACGGTTCCCCCACGGCTCGACCATCAGGCTGCAGTAGGGTCATTTCCCAGGCGGCTCTCAGGGGCAGAATGACCACAGCCTCTGAGGTCCCTGCTGCGGTGGGGGCACTGGCCATCATCCCTGGAAGCGGAGACACCCTCTGCCTCTCTGAAATGTGGCTCCAACTAAAGCAAGACGTTTCCCCGAGGTCAGGTGCGTGTAGGGGGTGCTTGCAGACAGCCTGACCATACATTCATTCCCTGGAGGTGGGGCCAAATTACAATTTGGAAGGTAGTTACCGAGTGGTTAATTATGTGAGTCTTGTGTGTGTTTTTTTTAAACTAACATTTATGGATGGTTGCTCCATGTTCAAAAATATCACATATATGTAATATTTATATACATAAAATGAGACTTAGATAAAGTAGCAGGTCCAGGGCTGTGGAACTCACAAACGCCGGGGACACTGTGTTGAGCACAGGGCGAGTCTGAGCCCAGAGCCCTTGTCCATGACAATCCTGCTGTATTTAGGTCACTGGGTTGAGAGTTCCCAACAATCCATGCCCATGGTGGGTCCTGGGACTTGTCTTGTTCCTGAGAGGGACATGCTCTCCCTCGGCCATAACCCTCACTTTCCCTGGTGGCTCTCTGTCCCGCGTCCTGTGTCTCTGTGCTTTCTGTCCTCAGATGGAAGGACAGTGGGCTTTGCGGGCAAGGGAGCAGGGCCCCTCTCCCACAAAAAGAGTTCTGCACAACACTTAGGGGTGTCCTTTTATGTATAAATCGTACAGTCTAGCTCTTAGGAGACCATTTGTTTTTCTTTTCTTTTCCAAATTTTGGTGAAATGTTCAGCCTCCTTCATTGGCTGTGTGGTTGGAAAAGGTGGTCCTTACGTTTTCCTTCAAACTTTTGAGTCCACTCAGCTATGAACTGCTGTAAGATAGATCCTATAGGATTTTCGGGTAGAATAAGATTAATACCGCACTGAACTGTGGAGAATCTCAACTTTATATTTTTAGCTTTAGATTGCATTAAGGAAGCGTAGAGATTTCCTTTGGTCAGACTGCAAGCGTGCCGCCCATACATTCCTTTCTGCAGAGTCTCCCCCAGGAGAAGGAGCCGTGGGGCCGAAGCGCTCGCTGCTACCAGACGCAGTTAGCAGGGGATGGACTTCTCCGCTCTTAAGGCCTGGGTTTTGGAATGCCTCGCTCTGACATTTCTGCATTCCACACAGGAAGAGGGAACCCTGCAGAACCTGTCAGTCATGATGGTGATTGAAAAGGAAGAATGTTTTCTCTTATCTCGGATTTGAGCCAAGACACGGGAATCCAGCCGTGCCGACCGCCTCCACACGCGGCCTCTTGTGGGACTGGCCCTCCCCTCCGACCGCATACCCCCAAGCCCGTGCATTCACGTGCGCAGTTAGAGTCCCAGAATGTCAGCAGGAAGGGACCTCAAACACTCCTCGCCAGATAGCCTCCGTTTCCAGAAAAGACAACGTGGCCCAGGAGGGACGGGAGGGGCATTGGCAGGCAGTGGACCCCTACGCTGGGTCGAGCTCTCCCTCCTTCTCATAACCAGTGGAATTATTATTTGCATTCTGCAGATAAACAAACAAACAAATACTGGTGAGCTGGAGTGACTTGCCCAAGTTGAAAGGTGGTTATTTTTGGCCTTGGATTCAAAAGCAGCTGTCAAGTGCACGCACGGTCCATGCGTGTGTGCGTTCATTCATTCACTTGTGTGTATACGTGAGGATATGCGGACAGTGAGGCTGGGGGCATTTCTTCTCCATGAAGACACGGACAGAGAGCTGTCCTCTTCTGCACCCCTCCGTATGAGGTTTCCTGCAGCTCGAAACTTCATCTATTTTTCCCTTCTTGCTCAACACCCTCTCTCCTGGGGGGGAAAGGTCATGTTCTCTGACGAATCGGCTCTCAGCACAGCACAAGATGATTTCTAAATCCCTATCTTCCTGCATGTGTGTCTGATACTCTACTAACTCCTGGGGTGTCCAGTAGGTGCCCCCCCAACTCCCAGGATGCCGAAGCTGAACTTGCTGGCTTCCCTCCACACTATCAGAAGCATTTGGTGCCGAGCATCAAGCATGCTCCTTCCTCTTTACCTTCCAGCTCTGCTCCGGGCTTACAGGCCAGATGGTGGCACAGTGCACCCGCCTCCCTCACCTGGGGTCAGGATTCACCCCATGTCCTTCAGCCTCTACAGTTAAGCCCCCTGATTCTCGATCAGAAACATCCCTGGCCAGCAGCTACCGCAGCCCATCTGCCCTCTGAGGGGAAGAGGACCTAGCCAGCCCGGACACCTGAGGTACGTCCCAGCCAGGCGAGGCCTCATGGCCAGGAGGATCATTCTCCCTTCTCTCATCCTGGCCTTGCAAAAAACGGAGTTGTTCTCTTTTATTGCATTTGCACGTAGGGGAGTTCTGAGGACTTGGATTGGGGCCTCCTTCCCTGGAGTCCACCCTTCCGGGCCTCTGGGGAGGCCCCTGTTCTAATCAGATGGCCAAGAACGTGGTGTGTGACATGTCTACAGCAACCTTCCCGAGGTGGCCAGGGGGTGAGGTGACCCACTTGGTCAGAGAGAAAAGGTGGGCAACTGTCACTGTGACCGAGCCTCTGGCCCTACCCATGGAGATGGGCCCCTCCAGGTGCCTATAACCCCCTCCCTGGGCACCCTTGTCACCCTGCAGGCCGGGGAGGGGCTAGCAGCATGGGAGGCATGGCATAAAATCTCTTGCAGGTGTCAAAGTCCCTGCTGGGCAGGAAGGAGGCTGAGGAGAGGAACTTGCTAGAAGGAAGGCAGCATCCCTCACATGGACCGGGCTGTCCCACAGGGGCTCAGAGCAGGGCTCTGCGGTGGCTAGTTAGCTCTCACTTGTGGGCAGGCAGCCTCCGACATACTTGGCCATGTGCTCCGGACACCCAACAGTCTATAGTCTGGAGTGGCCAGTGGCTCAGGGCCTCCAGGGCTCACCCCTTCGTTGGCCCCAGTGTGGACTTTCCTGCCCACAAGTGTCGTGCTCCAGGTCCCTCTAGCGAGGTGTTTTTAGGTGGAGAAACTTGGTCCTCCTGACTCGGGGTTCTTGGCTGAGGCAAGGAAAGAGGAAGGGAAGTGTCTGAACGTCAAAATTGTCCTAGCAGAGTTTTTCTTGGGAGGCTCCAAGGAAATCCAGCTCCCTGGCATGGAAGCCCCGTGCAGCGCTCAGAGTCTAGGGGCTCAGAAGACCCAGAACTGCAGGGTCTGTGGAAAGGCCCCGGGAAGCAGGATTCAGTAGACACAGAGAGAAAGCTCGCCTTGTTCTGTCTGCTCTGACCAGCAGGATCTCATCTGCTGCTTCCTCTCTGCGTCCTTCCTCTTTGAGTCTGTGCACCGTCCTGTTGTTCCTTAGCAGAGGACAGAGTGGACTTGAACCTGGATCCCACACGCCGTGGCAATGAGATCTTGTGCAGTTTAGTTCTGTTTTGTTCATCTGTACAAAGACATGGCCAGTGTGAGAAACGCAGGAGATGAAGATGCAGATGGAAGTTGCAGGGCACTGGGGGGGAGGGGGTGCCCAATGCACCAATGCATGGTGGTCCCCGCTCTTGCAGCCCTCTCTTTGCTCCCCTCCCTTGCGCTTCATGGCTATATGCCTCTTCTCATCCTCTAAACCAGGGATCTTCAAACTATGGCTCGTGCGCCAAATCTAACCCTGGCCTGTTTTTGTTAATAAAGTTTTATTGGACCACAAACATTTGCTTATACATTGTCTGTGGCTGTTTTGCCCCTACAGTGACAGTGCTGAGTGTTTGTGACAGAGGTATACGGCGTTCAAGGCCTAAAATAAGTACTATATGACTCTTTACAGAAACAAATTTACTGATCCCTGCTCTAAACTCGTAACATTTGGGATACCTCCAAATTTGCCTTCCTGGCCTTTTTACATTCTTTCTCTATCCTCTCCCTTGGTGGTCTCTTTAATATGATAACATTATTTTTCACCCTGTTAATTTGCTTCCAGATCTAAACTTCAGCCTTTCTCTCAAAGTCCAGACATACAAGGACTCATTGACTAAATTCAACATGTCTAAACTGAAACTCCTTATCATTTCCCCCAAATCTGCTTCTCTTCTAGATACCCTATTTTAGTTAATAGCAGTTCCAATCCACAGAGCTCAAACCCTGTGGTCAGTGGCCTTTGCTGAGTCTCTCATACTTTTTGTGTTTTATCTCTCTAATCTGGTAAAGTGCTTGTCACCTGAGGAGAGGAGAAATGTCCTCTTTACAGGGTTGGGAAGCAGGTACAGAATGGTTTAGTGCTTGTAAAACACTCAACACAAGGCCGACACAGAGAAAAGGCTCCTAATCCGTCTGGATGGATGGATGGATGGTGGCTGGGTGGGAGGGAGGGTAGGTAGATGAGTGGATGGATGGGACAGGCTCCAGCAGCTACATGAAGTTAAATATGGGTTAAATATGATGTCATGAGAACTCTGCTTCAGGAAACCAATTTATGGCAACAGTGTACAAAATGGCATGGACGGAGGAGGGCTTGGAAGAGCATGTCCTCATCCCAGGTTACTAATGGTCTAGGCACTACCCAGGATGGCAAAAGTGGGTGAGAATGAGCCAGGAAGATGCTGCTGGAGGACTGGACAGTGACCAGGGCTACTCAGGCAGAGGCGGGAGACAGAGCTGGGAGAATGTGAGGGACTCAGTAGAGGTGACCTCAGGGTTTGAGCTCTGGGGACTGGAGCGACTGTTAACCAAAATAGGGTAATCCAGAAGAGAAGAAGATTTGGAGAAAATGGTAAGGAGTTTGAGTTCAGACATGCTGAATTTAGTAAATATGTTCTTGTAAAGGTATCATATGTTCTAGAAAGTGATTTAAGGCGGCTTATCAAAATACATGCTAAGCAAAGGAAGTTAGGAATCCAGGGCTATGGGAACAGGATGAAGCTTGGAAGTTTGCTCAAAGTGAGCCAAGGAGACTGAAGAGGGGACTGAAGAGGAGAGCCATCCACCTCCCAGGGCTTGTGGGAGGGGGCCCGAACGGGCTCATGTTTGCCAAACACTCAACCCTGGGTGGGCACAGAGAAAGGCTCCATGAATGCTCACGATTCCTGTTATCTTGATTTTATTCATTTATTTATTTTTATGCTTTACCAGCCTGATAGAGTGTAAGATCCCTGAGGGTAGGAGCTGTGAGCTGTGTCATACTGCAATCTCCCTTCCCCTTCTCCCTACCCCCCCACCCCCAGCTCCTAATACACAAGCACTTTGGAGTAGTAGTCATCCAGTTAGGCTGAATGACTGAATGAGTGACCTGGACCCCCTTACGTTGGCTCCTACCTACACATCTGATCCTTCTGGTGTGTGAGCGCAGTTCCTGCCATGATGGGACCGCGGCAACAGTTCAGCCCCGGAGCAGGTCCAACCCCGTGTGCATGTGCAAGGCAGGCACGGGCTGCTGGAAACAGGACTGAATGGGCACTCTGGGGGCAGAGGAAAGGGTCTGTAAAGTTTGTTGAATGTTTTATTTAGTGTGAAATTATTTCTCACTTTATTTATTTGAGTTTTTTTCCTTAGCAGTAAGCATCCAGAACCATGCTTAATTTAATAATGTATTTGTTTATTACATGCTGTGATTTGCAATCATAAAATCTCCTAGAATTGTACTGAAAGTTGGCAGAGGTAAACACACCATATGTAATCCCTTCAAAACTGGGAATTTGGGACGTCAAGTAATGGATTGTTACGTTAAATTTTATTATCATTACTTTTGTTTTCCCCTTGGGCATTTTATAATTGAAAATTAGTATAATTTTTTATTTAAAAAAGATTTTTCAGGTCCTTAAAAATACACCCACTTCTATTTTTAGGTTACTTGAAAATTTGATTTTTGCGAAGTGAGTACCTACAATAATTCCTTCCACTTTTCCAAAATTTGGGGAGCAACTTTTGCTCAGGAGTCAGGGGAGATCTATTCAACCAGGTCTTCATTTGTGTGCCTAGACGGAGAGATTTATCTGCCACCATAGGAATGAGGCCTGCGTATTATTACTTGCTCTGTAACGTCCAATTTGGTCTTGATCTTTGGGCCATTGTTAATTTTATGGTTTACACAATTCCAAGTGTCAGACAACTGCGAAGTGTTTGCTCAGGAAAGAAAACCAGAACAGGACACCTCTGCTGCTAGCCGCCCTCTCTAACACGCAAGTCTAGGGAGACTCCAAGCAAATATTTGCATAGCAAATTGCATATTCTAAGGTTAGGTACTCAAGTGCAATTCTCTTTCCAAGGGCCCCAGAGACTCAGGCATCCTGCTACCTGCCTGGGAAGGTAGAGGTGGGTGATGGGTCCTCTTCGATTGTCCTTGAGTGCTCTGGACACACAAAGCAAACACACAAACGTGTCCTGCCTGCTGTGGGAAGCACGTGGATCTGTGTTCCTCATGGGACAATTTGGAGACACTCCCTAGGCTTCCTTGTATAGGATTGGTGGTGGGCAGCTCAGGGAGCAGTGCAGTGGAGACTTGATTTTGGACTGGGAATTATGGGGAAGAGGACGAACATTTGGTGAGTACCACTATGTACATCACTGAATTTAACTTCTCATTTAATTTCCACAGAAGTCTGTTAAGGGCTAGAGTTTCCCATTATGTGGCATAAAGGTGGGCACCCTGCCCAAGGTCACATGACTGGTAAGGAGCAGAGCTGTGAGCTGTATTCAGGAGTGTGTGGGTTCCAAGTCCCTGTGTTTTGCACAGTATCATGGTCTGGCTGTGACTTCCCCTGGTCATCAGATGAGTCCCTCACTCCAGGGGCAGGCTGCCTGGCCCTGCAGCTTGAGGATGGTTCCCATCGTGCCTAGTTCTCATCTCTCTCATAAGGGCAGGGGGCGGGATCCCACAGACACATGATCTGGACACTCATTCTTCACCAGAAAACAGAGGGGGTCATTGCAGCAAGCTGGCTACTCTGGGCTGACCCAGGGATGGATTTGGGAGCTCTACAGGAGTTCTAAAGACAAATCAAGGGTGGCCATTGATCTAGGCGGTCCTCGTACAACTCTCCTTGGGGTAACTCCTGCTGAGAGTGAAGTGAGTGATTTGGTCAGGGGTAGAAAAAGATATGGGGGTGCATTGCATAAAACTTTCATGCTTTTGATAAGACCATGAATCTGTGCTGAGGCCTCATGATCTGTGTTATAAGGCAGGTGCGGCCAGCAAGCAGGGCCACGGCCCACAGAATTTTATGGATCTATGAGGGAAAGGCATCCTTTAACGCCACAGAGTTAAGAACCACATGTGTTTTTCAGGCCTCCAGTTCCTCTGGTGGCCAGAATGGAACTCATGGGTATTTGGGGTTCGGGAGGCACAGAGGAGCATGGGGACCTGGAGGGGAGTGCAGCGTGCAGAGGAGGAGAGGACATGCAAGGACAGAGTGGGCATGCAGCCACGAAGGCCTGGGGCACTCCCCGGGGGCTCTTACACTGCTGGGCTGATGCAGTGAGTCTGGGGGGTTGTCCAAGGTAGAGCATCAGTAAAGTGCTTCAAGGCCAGGGGCATCCAGGCTCCCGCAGCTCAGCATCCAGGAAGACACAACCACACAACCAACCACACAACCACACAACCACCCGGCCACTGAGACTGTGTTCTCTTGCATAATAGCAAGGGGTTTGGATGTTCTTTGGGTCTATTTTAAGAACCTAGTCCTCTTTCTTTGGAACTCTGAAGAATCCACATTGTTACATGATGTTTCTTTAGGATATCAGTCTTCAGAGGGTAGATAATGGAATATAGTTTGAATTATCTGTTTTTTTTGGCTTTTTGGCTAATATCAGATGTGTATTTCTTACTTGAAGCTGAAAGGAGCATGGCTTTATATGGACATTTTTAACTGACATTTCACTGAACACCTTCAGGTGTCAAAATGAGCAGAATTAACCTTTCTGTCCTGTTCACACATTATAATTACTACCACATTCCAATATTTATATACACTGCTGGGTTGCCATTTCTAGAAGGTCTTAATCAAATGGTTGAAAAAATACATTCTGCCTCAGGTCTGTCAACTGGCCAGTATTTTCCTATTACGCACAGTAATGACACGTACCATTATTAAAGCAAACCTGACCTTTTAAAGGAAGGCCCAATCAAATGTCATATTCAGTATTCCAAAATGGCCTTGTAAAAACGCATGAAAGCAATCTTGGGAGAAGCCATTTTCCAAGAAAAGCCAAGTCAGGATCCTGTGAAACCTTGCTGGGTTTTAGTTTTCTCTATCAGATTACATCTTGGGTTTCCAAGGGGATTACAGATTACAAACCAGAAGGAAGGCCTTTTTTGAGTTGGAAGAAAAGCAAATAAAATATTCAAGATGTTTATATTTCCAACACCTCAAGTGTATATACACATACACACACACACACATCCCCACATGCCACTAAGAACATAAACTTTTTAACAAGTGCCTGCAGTCCTATCATTTTCTGTGCACGAGTCTTTAGCATAAAAATCAGATTGCATCTGGAACAGCTCAACAGTGGAGAGGGGCTAAAGGCCCCAAAATCTCTCTGCTTGCCTGAAACCTGTCCCAGCTCCTTGAAAGTGACCATGACCTCTTTCCGTGCCTGGCTACCCCACCTACTTAGGAGACCTCTCTGGCTCTCGCTCACTTACCTGCCCCAGGAATGCATTTCCCTCCTGGTGTTTATGCCACATGGATGCAGGTGAGTCTGTAGGAAAATGGAGCAAGCAGACATTTTCCAAAGTGATGACCTCTGCAATCCTCAAAAGACAACAGCACCCATGAACATTGCATCGCTCTTTCCGTTTCGCAGGGTAAGCTCAGGTGCCCCATTGTACTTCTCAGTCTTCGTTGAACTCTGAACTCTCAAGAATACTTGAGACTGGTTGTCCTCTGAGTTGGATGTTAAGGAAAATGTGACTTCCATGATTAAGACCAGGGCAGATGAGGATGAAGGACTTACCTATTTCATAAAAATACTTACCTATGGATTTGAGAGTTGCCTCCCATCCACCCACTGGCCACCATCTTCCTCTGGGATTCCGGGCCACATTGCACTGCTGCCCACATGTCTCCTGAAAATGGTCTCCTTTTGTAGGGCTGACCCTCCCTCCTGCCCTCCCACCCCTATGCTTATTCTGTTCTGCTAATGTCCTTGCTATTTGAACCTATTTTGACTGGTTCTCCAGTCAAAACTGACCTTACCCAGATGAGGATTGCTATCCTACACCCCCTTCCCTCCCTGCCCTAACCACCCTGTCCTGGTAGAATACCCCACTCCCCCAGGGGACCTTCTACTTTGAGTCAAAAGAATATAGATGACTTGAATGCACTTAAATGTTACCCACCCATCTTCCCAAATGAAACTGTGAACATCTTGAGGGCATTTAACTTTTTTTAATATTTTGTATCTTGCCTAGCATGTGATTGTAATACTTGCTTGATCGTTATTTGTTGAATAAATAAAGGAATGCATCAAGTATGCATGAATGTATGAGTCCTGTTCCCAACTCTTAAAAACATAGGTCAATTTCCATTTTATCTGTTGTGGATGGAATAACGCTCATCCCATAGATTCTTCTGATAATGGAATGAAATACCAGGGACACAGACTTGCATTAGGCACTCAGGAAACAGCAGCTCCCTTTCCGGGCTGCTTTCAGCACCTTGGTGTCTTTATATACAGCATTTTACTATTGGCTAGGTAAGAGTCTGTATCTTACCCCCAGGAGAGGGAATATGTCCTATGTGTGTTGGCATCTCCTTTCTCCCCAGAGGGAGTTCCAAGCGTAATTTCAGCTGCTTGAGGAAGCAGGTGTTTTTTTCTGAGCCAGCTCCACTCATTTCCTCAGGGGCAGTGAGGGCGGGGGTAAGGCTCTCCCCTTGTCACTCCCGAGACTCACCTTCCATGGTCCTGCATCATGGCCTTACCCAGGGCCTGGACCACGAGAGGACCCCCACCCAATCTGCCTGGAGGCTGAGCTTCGTCCACAGGTCTGACCCTCCCATCCCATGGGCTGAGCTGTGGCCATGACCGTGGCCAGAACCTACAGTGTTGATGTCCAGTAGGTCATTATCATCCCCCAGAAACTGGCTGCTGAGAGCACGAGTCCCCACAGGGGAGGAAAAGCACACAAAAAACCCTGATGCACACAAAATACGGACCTGCCAGACTCAGCATCTAAGCCATCGTGTGCTTGGAGGCAGGTTGGGATGGGATGGGGACTGGCAAGGTGCAGACCAGCAGGCCAGGAGGAGCAGGTCTGTCCTAGGCCATGATAAGAAACACAGTTTACATCTAGCACACACACACACACACACACCCCTGAAGCAAGCATCTTATGAAAAGCACATAAGATGTATTCTGATAGGGGCGCCTGGGTGGCTCAGTCGGTTAAGCGGCTGCCTTCGGCTCAGGTCATGGTCCCAGGGTCCTGGGATCGAGCCCCGCATCGGGCTCCCTGCTCAGCAGGGAGCCTGCTTCTCCCTCTCGCTCCGCCTGCCTCTCTGCCTACTTGTTCTCTCTCTCTCTATCTCTCTGTCAAATAAATAAATAAAATCTTTAAAAAAAAAAAAAAAAAAGATGTATTCTGATATTCTGTTATTTTTATTCCACTCCAGGCAAGTCTAGTCTATGTCAATTTTTTAAATGCTGGCCATGGCTCTCTACATTGATTTCACATCAATTTACATTAGTGGCTTGAGACCCTCCGTTGGTGAAACAATGTCTTAGGCAATTACCTGGAAGACCAGAGGGGGGTTTTCAGCCCAGGTTTATGGGCATGAGGTGAGGGTATGCAGGTGTTTAGACTTCATGCAGTTGTGGCCACAAGCAGGACCAGGACTAAGGTGAGGCAAGAAAGCCGTCTAATTTAAAGGCACAAAATTTAAGGAAGTGCTCAGTCTCCAGACCTGCAAATCTGAGGGTAGGTCCTTACATTTTGTACCCTACGCACCAAGCTTATTGCAACCAGCCCAGCCTTGGCCCCTACATATAATCATTCTGTTTTACGGATGAGAACCGTGTCACTGAGGGGCCAAGCCGTGGCCTCGGCCGTGGTGGCAGAGGCAGGATTCGAGCCCGGATCTGGCTGACTTCCCAGGCCTTGTGAGCTTCCTGCCCAGCCCTGTGGGGGTCCTTGGGTGCAGCTACACTGACAGCAATGGAACAGTCTACCTGCGGGGACACTCAGCTTACGTGAAGCAGCAACCACATCCGGAACCAGGCAGTGGGGCCAAGTGAAGATGAATGGGTCAAGTTTCTGCAGACAGGGTTGGGCATCTTGGTTTGGCAGTTTCTTAAAACACACATCGTATTCCACAGCCTTGGGGCTGGACTGGCTTAGCCCTCCGTGCTTATCGATGAGTCATTTCCCACCCACCACGACCTGGAGTGTGGTTGACAGAGGAGAGAATCACAGGGACAGCTGAAGCAAATGCCCGGCAGGAGGCTCCCGAATGAGCAGGCCTGTGGCCCCAGGCTCAGCTGTCACACAATTTAGCGTGTCCTAGGTTAGAGGCCACAGGTGGTGTGGGAAGAGCACTGAGCCCGCCGTCGGCGTCTCTCGGGCAGGCGCCCCTGCTCCCCTGAGGTCTCCTCGCCGTCCACTCATCCTCTTACTCATCCCTCCTCCTTTCATCCTGCTTCCCTTCCTGCACGCTGCCCTTCCCACCAGCCGGGAAGCTGTGGCTCTTCTCAAGTCAAGGTGGAGCCTGACTGCCCGGCATAGGCGGTTGGGGCCGGTTGGGGCCAGTTGTGGCTAAAATAGCCTGAGCTTGCATCTGACCTGTGGGCTGCCAGCCCCTTGCGAGCTCAGGCAGGAATCATGATTTAATGACGACCTCCAGACACTGCTCTCTGCATCTGGTCCAGCAGCCCCCCGGGCAAGGACTGGGAGCTGTGATGTGTACTGAACACCTTCTAAAACCCCCAGCCTCGCCGGGTGTCACAGGGAACGCAGGCTTGCAACAAATATTTGATGAAGGACTGAAGACCCCGCATAAGGACAAATCCAGTCAAGAGAATCCAGGCGGTAATTGAGGAAGTTGGTACTGAGTCCCGCAAAGGAGTGGAGGCTTCAGGTCAAGGGGAGAGGGTCTGTTTGCCTCTGCCTAGTGGCCGAAAGTTTCAGTGGGGATGGAACCTAGATCCAACTCCTGGTTATTTTACTGTAACTTGCTGACCTTTAGTTTCCTCATCTGTAAAATGGGACCAATATAGCCCTGACCTCCTTGGTGGGTTTTGAGGGTTTAGTGAGGTGGTGAGTGTAAGAGCCAACCATAACGACGAATATCAGCTGGTAGTTTTGCAGCTTGGGCTTAGCTGTGTCCTTGGCAGAAGGCAGCCGCTCTCTCCCACACCCCTTTACAGGTAGCTAGGAACAGAGCAGTTCAAGGCTCCCTGTTGGCAGCCTGCCCTTCCCTGCAGGGTGGCTCTCGGAGAACAGGCTGTGGGTTGGGGACCGATGCCCTCACCTGTGCCTGGCAGCCCCGTGTGAAATCCGCCAGTGGCTGTGGCTGGACCTTTCACAACCTGAAGTCGAATTTTGTTTTCTCTGACACCAGAATTTTTAACACTTTCAAGTCTAAAGTAGTCTTCAAAGACTGGGAAGATATGCGCCTCCATATGATTTCTGTCCAGGGAACCATAAATGAAAGTCAGACAAACTCTCTTTTGATCACCAATGTCATACTTGCTTTGAAAATTTGGAGAATACAGAAAAGTGAATACATATATATATACATACACACACACACACACACACACACACACACCAGCCACAGTGTCGCTAACCAGAGGGGAGACATTGTTAATATTTTGTTTTACTGCAATCTGTCTTCTTGAATATGTTTTCTTTATGTAAATGAGGTCCCTATATAGGTAATTTTAAATCTTTTTTGGTTATTGTTTTTTTTTTTTTTTTTTAAAGATTTTTTATTTATTTATTTGAGAGAGACAGAATGAGAGAGAGCAAGCACATGAGAGGGGGGAGGGTCAGAGGGAGAAGCAGACTCCCTGCCGAGCAGGGAGCCCGATGCGGGACTCGATCCAGGGACTCCAGGATCATGACCTGAGCCGAAGGCAGTCGCTTAACCAACTGAGCCACCCAGGCGCCCTTTTTTGGTTATTGTTGTCTAACATTATAATATAAACATTTCTTGGTCTTAAAGACACTTGGTAAACTGAAGTCTGCATTGCACAGCGTTGACTGTATGCGTCATGATCTATTCACCCTGCCCCGTAATGTTGGACACAGATTGTTCCAGAATTTTCTTTGTGATAAGTAGTGGTGTGATAGGCATTAGGAATGTATTTTATATCAAATTCTCCCTACACGTTCCCTGGAAAACATTTTACTTAGGTCTGATGCTGCTCATAAGGGAGATATGGGATGTTTACATTCTTCCCAGAGGAAATACGTGTTCACATGTCGGCCTTTGTCATCTGAGGGTGTGGGTGCCTTCCTGGGCTCTCCAGTGCCTGCAGTAGGTTTTCCATGCAGAGGGGAAATGTCGATGTTCTAAATCATGGGAAGTAGCACACTTATAACAACAACAATGACCAGGCACTGCAGGTCACCGCCTTCATCCTCACCATGGCCCCGTAAGGTGAGTGTGGTGATGGCTTTTACAGATGAGCAAATGGAAGGTCAGAGATGCTCAATAACTCACCCTGAGCCTTGGAGCTGGTGAGTGGAAGGTAAACTTGGAAAGAGCCATGCACACACTCCCTGGGGAAATCACATCCTAAGGAAAGAAAACAAAGCCAGTTGCATTGACCCAACAGCCTTGCCTGGGGAGGGGAGCTGAGTAGATAAAAGTGAGGATGTAACCATTTTTCATTTGTGAAGCCTGGTAATCAAGAATGCAAATTTTCCTAGCTTTCATGCATATACTTATTCTTCTGGTCAAGAACTCATTTAGCTATTAATCTGATGACAGATATTAATTGAGCCTCTACCAGGTGCCAGGCTGGGAATGTAGTGGTGAGCAAAGCAGGCTGTCCCTGGTGACTCGTGGGGAGGCAGATGCTGGATCATCTCACACACATGTGCACACGCACCCACACTTTAACTACAACTGTGATAACTGCCCTAAAAGACACAAGTTTTTCTGAGGAGTCAGGGAAGAGTTCCCTGGGCAAGGAATATTTACTGAGACCTAGGGAAGAACAAGAATTAGCCAGGCAAGAAGGAAGAGGCCACAGCAGCAGCAGCAGGAGCGTGCACCAGCCCCGAGTCAGAAGAGCAGGGTCAGCAGACTATGTCAGCTGGCGGACCAAATCTGGCCCACCACCTGTTTTGTCAATAAAGCTTTATTGGAATGCAGCCACACCCATATGCTTACGCATTGTCTGTGGCTGTTTGTGTGCTACAACAGAGACCTTGTGGGCGACTGATCCTAAAATATTTACTATCTGGCCCTTTATAGAAAAGGTCTGACAATCCCACCTCTGGAGAAATGGGACAGCGTCTGTGGGGCATGGTGAGTGAAGGGCCGCTAGCCCAGCAACAGAGGAAGGGTGATCCAATAGGCCTTACGGGAGGCCATAGGCAGGAGTCTGATCCTTACCTGAGCAACAAGAGGGAGACATTGAAGGTTTTGAGCAGACCAGTGAGAGGATTAGATTTGTCATTTTGAAAGATTACACTTTTCACCTAATGGTCCCTAATGCTCAGCTTTTAGGCTTCCTTTCCTTGGTTTATAAATAATAAGTGGTCACTTAATAAATATTTGCTAAATACAAGAACAAATAATTGCAAAAGGTTTCAGTGGTAATCAGATTTAATAGGAATACAATAATTTAGTGAGATCTTTCATTATTTTATATGTGTATTTCATGCTATTTTCTTTTTTAGAAAGCACTCATCCTGTAAATAAATCTTAAGTCTTTTTATTAACGCTATTCACAATGCTGTCCTTCTTTGTGGTGATTCTGTATTTCAATATTTTAGCTCAAAGCAAATTAAGTCTATGGAGGGAAGAGAGCTATAATGACAGTTACAGCCCATACTTATGTTTTTTATTTTGACATGCCAGGTTTCTTTTGGCAAGAAGGCCGGTTACCTAGCTGAATTGGGTGTGAGTCAGAAAGGTAGATCTTTAGGAGGAAGTTTGGTCTAATGGGTCCACCTATCTAGTGGGAGTAAGGTAATATTTATAGGTCAGAACAAAAGTGTTAGTTACTTTCTTGAACCAGGTTGTCCTGCTAGATGTTTATGAACATCTCAGTCTGACCATCTGGGCAACCTGAAAATTAACTATTCTTGCCAGAGTGAGCCCCAGGGGCCAAGGAGCTGCTCCCTACATGTGCACATGCACACAAACACACACGCACACGTGCACGCATGTTCTGACACACCAGATTGTATTGGGCAACGTGATAGTTAATTTTATGGGTCAACTTGACTGGGCCACCGGGTGCCCAGACATTTGGTCAAACATTATTCTTGAAGTGTCTGTGAGTATTCCTGGATGAGACTGACATTTGAATAGGAGGCTGAGGAAAGCAGATTGCCCTCCACGGTGTGGATGGGCCTCAGCCAATCTGTTGAAGACCTGAAAGAAACGAATAGGCTAAGTCAGAGGTCACTCCTACTTCCTGACTGCCTTGAAACAAACATCAGTCTTTTCCTGATTTTCAACTCAAAGTGAAAACTCAGCTCCTCTTAGGTCTCCAGGCTGCTGGCTTTTGAACTGGAATTACCCAGCGGCCCTCCTGGGTCTCTGGCTTGTCCACTGAAGATCTTGGGACTTTTTAGCCTCTGTAATCATGTGAGCCAATTCCTTATAATAATCTCTTTATACTATGTCTCTCTGTGTGTACGTGTGTGCACATATGCAAATATATGTATCTACATGTGTATGTGTGTGTGTGTCTGTGTGTGTGTATATGTATTCGGTTCCATTTCTCTGGAGAATCCTGGCTAATAAGTATTTTCTCCATTGCCACCTTCCTCAGCTTACCCTTTGCATTATTGTTTTCTTAATGTTTTCCTTTAAATTGACTTACTTATTTTTGTAGTAGGTTATAAAGGGAACTTGGTATCTGTACTTGAAACTGAAAAGCATGATCCCCATGAACAGAAGCCTAAGAATGTTGTGCCCTGTGGGTTGTCACTGTGGTCAGTGTAGGCTCAGCCTCGGAGGCCTGCTCTCTTTCTCTGCTAAGTAGGGAGATTAGCATGTGCTGGGTGTTAAAGACAGACTAGCAACAAAGAGAGATGCAACATCAGTAAAGTTCTCACCATGTGATTTACAATCTCATGCCTTATGCTTGTCCCCCATGGGCAGGAGCAGTGGCTGATCCCGGCCGCTGTGAGCTGACCTATAGCCTCGGCTTCCCTCAAAGGTGGAGGTCAGGAGAAGGTCGGGCAGTGGTTCTCTCTCTCTCTCTTTTTTTTTTAAGATTTATTTATTTATTTGAGAAAGAGAAAGAGAGAGCAAGGGGAAGGGAGAGGCAGCGGGAGCGGGAGAATCTCAAGCAAATTCCACACAGAGCTCAGAGCCCGACACAGGGCTCGATCTCATGACCCTGAGATCACGACCTGAGCCGAGATCAAGAGCCAGATGGTCAACCAACTGAGCCACCCAGGTGCCCTCAGACAGTGGTTCTTAAAACTCTTTTAATACAGATCACCAGAGGAGTTTATTAGAAATGCAGTTCCTGGGACTCCCATCGCCAGGGGTTCTGATTCGGGGGCAGGGTGGGAGCTGACCCAGTTCGCACGTGCCGGGGCGTTCTCGCGCGTGTGGTGGAGCCTGCTCTGAGAAATACAGCTGAGGCCTGACCCGTGAAGGGCCTGGGACAAGCACAGTCCCGGGTGAAGGGCCTCCAAGCAAACAGCTGTAAGTAGCTCCCAACCAACCAGCAGGAATGTTCTGGCTTCATTCTTGGAAGGATGGTTTGGAAAAGTAATCTGTATGCTATAAATGTGCACATAATTCCACCTATTTCTAAGAGTGATTTTTGGCTTGAGACACTTTATTGCTGAATTCCTGGAATGAGAAATTGTTAGATCTTTACTTAAAGCAAATAAGAATTAAGCAAAATACAGAATGCATTAAGAATTACCTGAAGGTAAGGGGGCGTATGCTCTCTGATTTCTGGGATACCAAATCAACTCAGGCAATGAGAAATTAGCAGTTCTCTTCTCCTCAGGGATCCCAACCAGTGGTTCATTTTCACTCCCTGTAATGGGCTTAATGGTGGCGCGAGAGGGTCTGTCCACGTCCTAATTCCTGGAACCTGCGAATATTACCATATATGGCAAAAGATGTGATTAAGTCAAGGATCCTGAGAGGAGGAGCTTGTCCTAGACTATCCAGATGGGCCCTTAGTCCCAACCACTGGTGTCATTAGGACAGTGAAGCAGAGGGAGACCACACAGACAGAAGAGGAGGGGGACCCAGGCACCCACAAGCCAACGGACACCTGGAACCACCAGAATCCGGAAGGGGCAAGGGAGGATTCTCTCCTGGGCTTCTCGGAGGAAGCACGACCCCGACGACACCTTGACTTTGGACTTCTGGCTTCCAGAACTATGAAGGAATAAATTTCCATTGTTTAAAGCCACCAAGTCTGTGGTAATTTATTGCAGTAGCCTCAGAAAACTAATACACAACCCAGAGAAGGATCTAGAAATGAGACTCAAGGGGCTGTTGATACGACTTTCTATAAACAAGGCAAAGCTCGTGGTTCCCTGGGAGGACAGCCAGACTGAATTACTTTGTTATCCATAGAATACACACACGCACACGCACGCACACACACACGCACACGGCTGTGTTACACAGATGTGGCTCTTCTATGCTCTTCCCTGGGCAGGTTTGGCTGACCTAGCAACCCTGCTCTCTGGCTTGGCCGTGGCCAGTCAGCCAAGCACCACTCTCCTCCACCCCGGAGGACGCACAAACCTGTGGGCAGCGTTCTTACCTGATGCTGAGAGGCACTGGGGACAGAAGATGGGCTCTCAGGGAAGGCGCAGAGCAGCCCAGCCCGATAGAAACACTTGTGCTTCTATTTAAGGTTTCTATATAAGGTTACACACGTAACCTTAAACTGTCTGGAATCTCTATTTAAAATATTTTTTAGAAGGTGAAATTCACATTAATAATATATTTTATTTAACTCAGTATATCCCAAATATTATCATTTCAACATGTACTCTGTATAAAAATTACCAGTGAAATATTTTACATTCTTTCTTTTTTTCTGTTTTTAAGTCTTTGAATTCAGCATACATTTTGCACATAGAGCGCACCTCGAGTTGCACCTGACACATTGCAAGTGCTCGCTAACCACACGATGAGAGGCTTCGTGCTGGACGGTACAAGGTTAGGGCTCCCGCGGCTGCAGAACAGTGGACCCCGGGGGCTGCTTTGATCACTGGATCCCTCAACTCCGGTATTTGATCCACGTGGCCCTGACAGCGATCCCTTGGAAGTATTTCCAAGTAAGCCAGCTTGCGTGGTTGTGGTTTGGGGCTGGGGCCATGCGAAAGCACTTGAAGGAAGATGCTCTTGAGAGCAAAGCAGACACTAGACTGACAATGACAGCCGTGGTCCACAGATCCGCCAATCTTTCTACCAGTTCTGAACGAATTCCTGGGCTCTCCGGGATTCGATGTGCTTGAACAAATTCCTGGGCTCTCCGGGATTCGATGTGCTTGAGGGCCCGAGTTCTTAGATCGTGAGAACTTCTAGAGCAAAATTCCCTCACGTGGCATCAGTTTGTGAACGTGCTGGATGCACCAGACTTGAAGTGTCTTTAGAGAGAGGAGGGGAGGAGAAATTGGTTTACCTCACTTTGAAAGGAAAGTTAATTGCTTTTTGGAAAGTTGTTTTTCAGCCAGATGAGGACCACACAGGGAAAAAAGAAGCATTGCCCTCCAACGGGAGCTGAGCCAAGAGGGACAATAGCCGTAGGCCTTTCTGAGTGTGATGGACATTGAGGGCAACCCAAGGCGGGACCATTGTTCATACTGACAGCTTAACAGCAGGCTTGAGGAAGAAGAGGCCGTGACGGCAGTGGGGAGGCATAAACACTTAATCCGTCACAGAAACTTCGAGGGAATCAGGCGCCATGGAGGCCAGACCCAACCCTTAATTATTGGGGAATTCGCCATCTGGGGCTGCATGTCTGCACCCGTCCGATGCCCGCGCGGGAGCCAGGGCGGTGCACGGAGGGTGTGGTGGCATCCGTGCCCGGGAGACGTGGGAAGTGTGATGGACACCCACCTGTCCATGGCGCTCGTCTCCTTTATTCAAATTAACTGGTGCCCAGAGCTGGAAAAGGAACTGATCTGGACTCAGACAAAGATGAATTGCAGCAGAAATGGAAGCTACAAGCCAGAAAATGAACACCATCAGGCCGCTGGGATTTTATTAGCTAATCACAGCTGTGATCTTGGACTTCTGGAAATGTTGCCGTGGTTGAATGGGCACCTTGTACCCATACGGACTTGTCGGGATACGTGCTTAGTGATGCGGCAGGGAGTAACACAGACTGTAATGGGCGTGTCACACCCTTCTCATTTTCTGGCATGTTCCTTTTGTTGCTCCAGTACCATCGCGTGTTTTGCTGTTGATGATGATGCTTCAAGTCATAAGATTAGATCTAAGTGGCAAGCCGCTGCCCAAGACCAGGGGCCAGAGTTATTAAATCGCTCAGGGATGGCCAAGCATCTCATACCAGCTATGAGGTGCTGGTGCTCTTTGGATGCCCGCAGTGAGTGCCCAGCCTGGGAAAGGAACCAGCGTGGTCATGACCCTGGGGTGCTCTGGTGGCCATCAGCACCTTTGCTTGTGCATGTTCTGGGGTCCTGGTATGTGACTTTTTTCCCTTGGCTACATCTTTAGCACCTTGACTCAGGGCATCCACTATAAGCTCTGATCATTTTATTCTCGACACCCCTGCAGTCTCAGAACCGATCCTAGCCCCTAGCCCCCCGGGGCCTTGACCCTGGCCTCCAAGCCTGCACTGTGCTACTCACATCCTCCTGGCCCCCTGTGTGACATCCGCCTGCAGGTGTCCTTACCTGATGGTCTCCAGCACACGGAGTGTCTTTCATGTCCTGCCTGAGGCTTCCCCAGCAGGCAGGCTTTGCCAGGATTGGCTGGTACTGTGGGATTCAGTGCCCCAGGCAGCGACTCTCAACCAGCAGGGGAAGGAGTCAGTGGATGAATCCTTTGCCTGAATCCCTGGAGGGACAATTCTTGAGACATTCCACACTCTTCTCAGAGGCTCCCACGCAGGATCCCCATGTTTCTTTTGGAGCGGACACCTTAGTAACACAGCTTATGCGGCTTATCTTCCCTGGCTTCACTCCAGCTCTGCCCACCGTGCCCATGATAGTCTTGCTGCTCAGGGGCACTTTTCTAGGGCCTCTGCTTTTTGGGGGATGGGGAGGATGGGGAGCACTCTGAGTCCCGGCTCCTACCAAGGGCTACCCCTCCTAGTGACTGCACATGCCCAGGGCACCGGGCACCGTGTGGAATGCTTTGGGATTGCTTCATTTGGTGGGGACTATTTTGATCCCCAATTTACAGATGAGGATGCTGAATCACAAGGTGAAAGAGCCTGCCCAGGCAAATTATACAGCTCGGGCTGGGATTTTAATCCAAGCGGTCGGGGTCTGGTTCTGTGACGCAAAATACTGCCTCCACAATTAATCAATTTTTAAAAATAAATGAATTTGCTTTGTGCTCTTTGAGCCTAGGAGTGTGCTTTGCTGAAAACTCTGAAACACAGAGTCTCAGCGACTCTGCAATCCAACTTCCGCCTGGAGTCAGTGAGAACAGAAAACAAGGAGACCGTGGTGGCTCTAAATTAATATGGAGGAAGGATCGGCCCGCTCGGTGCCCTTAGACTGGTAATTTTTTAGGATAATTAAAAATGGATTGAAACCCAGAGATCCCAGACTCCCTGCAGGATGTGTGCTTCCTCCGAAGGCAGCCTATTAAGGGCCCTCCTGGATTCTTTCTGTGCAATTTGATGATGCTGATAAAACCATTTATCATCCTGTGAGCTGCCCTGACTATCTTATTTGAGGATATGACTGGAGGCCCCAAATTTGGCTGATCCTGACATGCCTTCATTAGGGCATCCCAAATCTGGGCCCGGGCTTCTGCCCTGTGGGATGGGACTCCATGAGCACCTAACTTCCCCCCACCCTGCCTCCACCGTCCCCCAGATAAAGCATCAGAGCAATACAGAAAAAGGAGAAATCCTGTGTCTTCCTGGAAAACAAAAGGCCGCCATCAGCAGGCTGGAATGAGGATGAATTTCTGCAGGCTGGAGGCACTGAGATGTGTACAACTTCATGAAGCGGAATTCCTACCAGACGTCCCCTGGACCCTGGGACTACTGCCTTTACTTTCCAGGCTGTGTTGACAGGGTAGTGTTTCTCCAAGGGTAGCCTGAGGACCAGCATAATCACCTGATTATAATTGTGACGAATCTTGGGAGTATTGCATCGAATGCCAGACTCCTTGGGACAGGTGCGGGGGTGCCAGGCATCTGCATTTTCCTTAGGCTCCCAGGGATCCTCTGCACACACGGGACAGCCTAAGCAAAGTGGGTGCACGGATTTTCTGATCCCATGGTGATGGAAACCGTGGAGGATCGCGGCTGCAGGAGGCCAGGGCTGAGCATTTTGAGCTTCTCTATTTCCCCCAGCTAGCAGGGCGCTACGGTGACTTACAATGTTGCTGGGCTTCTCCTTGTGAGCTCATGTCTCCCCTGGTACTTCAGCCCCCAGGAATCAGCAGGGCCCGTGTAGCTGGGGTGCCCTGCGGCTGGCATTCACCGCCGGCAGCCTCTGTTGATTTTCAAGCCCCATACTGGTTTCCAAGCAGGCTGGGGCTGCGCGCGCCAGGTCGACGTCTGTGTCTGGTGCTGCTCAGCTGTGGAGCGGAGCTCGTACAAATATTCCCGGGAGGTAAAGGTTTCATTAAAACAGCTTTGCTTATTGGCATTAATAAGCAAAACTGCATGTGTTTCCAAAAGGAACTGTGCATTTTACCAGGCCCTCTTGTGCCCCAGTTCCCAACAAACCTGAACGTTTGAGCTTAATGTAGGAGGCGGATGTCTCACTTGATATAAAAGAGTCCCTCAGCGGGTCAGGGGCAGGTCAGAGTCAAGGCCATCAGGGCCCAATTTACAACCCACAAGGTAAAGGATGGGGAGCAGGAGGGGGAACCAGGGGCCAGGAATGTCCCTCAGGAAGTTGCAGGGCGCTGTGCAGTGGGGGAGGAATCCACCTGCTGCTCAGACCCCAGTGGAATGCTTTATCCCACCCCCCAAAAAGCTGTAATGCGCTGTGGCCTTCACCACGCACAGAGAGGAGGTTTATCCCCCAGAGATGATGCAACAGTCCTGTCCCTCGGTCACTAGCAGTTCCTAGATTATTCTCATTTTGGTAATTAAAAGATCTCAAGCAGTGTCCAGGCAAAACTCCCTTGATGAGCCTGCCCACCTGGGCGAGTGGCCTCCATGCGCCCCGTAGCGCTCACCCTATTGTGATTGCTGCCTCTCCCACACTGAACCATAGCAGATTTGCAGGCCCCTGCAGGGCACCCAATCGTAACAGATACCCCCAAAATAGTGGTGGGGTGAAGGAATGGGTGAGATTCAAGATTCTGCATCCCTGAGCAGCCAGTACCAGGCGGACTAGCAGCTGTGCAGCCCTGTCCGTGGGCCCGTGTCTGGCGCACCTGCAGGAGTTTGCGGCCAGGGCTGGTGACTCGCAGATTTGTCTTCCCAAAAGTCAGCAAGCTCTTTGGAAAGGGCTTATGCCCTGTTAATCTTAATACAGACAGCCCTTGGGCTAGTGGCCTGGGGTCTCTAAGCATTCGCTGAAAGAATGGATGGATATTGGATGCAAAGATGGATGGATGATAGAAGTGTACATAGAAATCAGATTCGGAAACATTCAGCCTGTTTGTTGGTGTTAGAACTCAAGGTCTGCTTTGGGCAGAAGGTTATGTATTTTTTATGATGTTTTATGTGAGTTTCTTTTGTATTAACCCTCATTTCAAATATAAAGATGGATAAGATTTTTCTTAACCATTGATTCATGCCTTCATTCAGCCTTCATTCATGCCTTCATTCATTTGTTGAGATATACGTCTAGCGCTTCTATTATTTAACTGAGGAACCTGAGCACTAACCATTAAGCAAGCTTGGTCCTGGTTTAACTTTGTGTTAGGCTTTCTCTACAGGATAAAATTCAGGATAAGAGTGACTCATGGTGTCTTAGAGATTTTCAATAAAGCCGTGCTTTTTGAAAGAAAGTGACTATCACCCTAATAGAATGAGGTAGATAATAGAACACGTTTCATTGTTTTAATTTTTAGAAAGCATAATGCACCTGTCTCTTTGTAGTTTATTTTTCCTATTTGTTTGTATCTATCTATCTACCTACCTACCTACCTATCTATCTATCTGTCTGTCTGTCTATCCATCCATCCATCTGTCCAGACTGTTGGTTCTCACATTTATAGACACATAAGTCTTATTCTTTCATATGCTGCATAAAATATTCAAACACATACATAATTGTTCTCTAAATATACAGTGATATTTAAATAAATAAAATGTATGTGTAAAGCATACCACATATGTACTTTGCATTTTTAAGAGTGAATACTGAACGTTATCAATGAACCAGTTCTGGCGACTTTAGATACACGTCTTCTGTTTGGGTGCTTTTACTCTGAGCTCACATTTAAGTTTTCAGGTGCATGGGAATGTGCTCTGGGCTCGCGTGAAGAGTCATCAGATGCCCCATCAGTTTGGGTCTGGTCCCAGAGCGGCAGAAAGCACCCCAGCCTGGCAGCCCCTCTGCTGTGACTCGTGATGATGTATGGCTGTGCCACGGTTTGTTATATCACGTCCGTTGATAACTCTGTATAATTAATTTGATGCCATCTGATGCAGCAGCAGGTTAGACATTTAAGAAATAAAAAGTTGTCCATGCCCCACAGAGCACATCTGTTTAATGGCATAATTCAAATTAATATCCAACAATTCTGTAAAAGCTCCTGGAGCCGTTCTGCATTTCTGCCTGGCGTCCTCCCAATTGCTGTGAATGAGGCTCCTGTCGAGCCCCTCAGCTTGGCAGTTCCTGAGTCTATTCACATGAAGCACATGTTTAAAACCTGTGTTTGTTTTTTAAAAATTTTAGAATGACAAAATGGTAAAAATAATACACAGAGTTCCTAAATGCTGTTCCCCACCTCCTCGATGTTAAGGCCTTACAAAATCATATTGCAGTTACCAAAATTAGGAACTTACTGTTGATACAACCCTATTAACTAATATGCAAAGCTTATTCAAATTTTACTAATTGTCACCTGAGATCCTTTCTCTGGTTCAGGATTTATTGCCGTGTTCCTTAGTCATTTCCAATCTGGGACATTTCTTTCAGTCTTCCTTTGTCTTTTATGACATTTTTTATGACGATATTATTTCTAAGAGTATTGGCTTATTCTTTTGTTTTTTGTTGAGGGTTCCTCAATTTGAGTTTTTCTGTTTCCTCATTGTAGGATTGAGGTTATGCACTTTTGGCGAGAATACCGCAAGAATGCTAATGGTCCTTCTCAATGAATCAGAGCAGAAGGCACACGGTGGTGATATGTCTCATTACCGCAGTGGTTAATCAGGATCATTTAGCTAAGGTGGTATCTGCCAGGTTTCTCCACCATCAGGTTATTGGAGTGTGTGCATTTAGTACGTATTTTGTGTGGGATAATTCAAGACTACTCAAAATCCTATTTCTCATTATCCTTTGGCCCACTAATATTCGTATCCATCAATGATTTGTGTGTGCAACAACTATTTCTGTGTTGTTGCAAAATGGCAATTTTCTGTTTTTATCTTCTATTCCTTCTGCATTCATTGATTCAAACTCTAGCATAAGGAAGAGCTGTTCTTCTCCCACTTACTTATTTATGCAATTATTTCTTTAAATCAGTATGAGATGACAGATATTGGTTTTATTCTGTGGGTTATTCCAGATTTGGCTATTGGCTATTGGAAGTGTCTTCAAGATGGCGGCCCTGTTTTCCTGTGTTTCTTTTTCAACGAAAGTCTATCATATTTTTTAGCACTTGTGTGAAGCATATTTTAAAATTCCAAGATCTGTGACTGGTGCTATTATAGGTTGAAAATAAATTAAGATGAGAGACAATACGGCATTTTGCTTAAGTTTAAACTAAGTTAGATAATGGTGTCTCCAAATAGAATGTCATTATACTTTCTTAGGTAATTACTTTTTCATAGCTGAGAGGATTTTCTGTTGTTGCCTCACTTTGAGTAAAATGGATTCTGGGCCAAAGGCTTTTATCCACATTACTTGTGTTCCCAGAATCCAGCGGAACATCTCACACGTGGTGGGCACTCAATACCATGTACTGAGGGAGAAGGAATGACTGAGGGACTTGGGTGTGGATGAGTGTGTAGGAGATGGAGCCCAGTGTGGGGGTGGCTCAGAGGGTGGCTTCTGGAGTCTGATTCTTGGGGCAGCTTCTCCCTCTGCAGTGTGCACACAAATCACCTGGCATCTTATCAAAAAGCAGATCCCGATTCATTGGGTCTGGATGGGGCCCAAGACTCTGCATTTCCAACAAACTCCCATAAAACATGGGTTCTATTTGTTGAGGACTGGACTTGGAGAGGCAAAGTGCTCAAATATGACCATGTCTACTCCCTGCTACATAGGCAACCTCATGTGGGTCATTTGACCTCTTTTGACCTTGGTTTCATCATAAAGTGGGAATAACCATGATAGCACCTCCCTCAGAAGACCATGGCAAGAATTAAGAATGATGGAGAACGTGCCTGGCATTATAGTAAAAGATGATCGATAATCATATATTGATACCTTCTCGTAGTGACAATAAACAATAGTTATTCCTGTTATTGCTTACTTCTCTAAACAGCAGCTCTCATCAGCCTTTTCCCCCTCTCCTGCCTTCAGATTTTCTCCTGTCCCTGGAATCCGGGGGCTCACCACTGAGTCCTGGAAGCAACTGATGGGCAGAGAACCGGTTTGAGCACGAGGATCCTCGGCCCTGCCAGGTGAGCACGCTTGGAGCCATCTATCCATATCATTGGGCAGAGGTGACAGGCTGCAGAGGCGAGGCAGAGCCTGGACTCACGGGGGGGGGGGGACATGGGGCAGAAGTCAGCACAGAAAGCAAACACACTGGTCATGTTTGCTTCCCCTCTTAGTGGCTTGAGGGACAGTCTGGAGATCCCGGACGTTGCAAATCAGCCCGATTCTCTCTGCTCCTTTCCTAGGCACTGGACACCTTGGCTGTGTGAGGGGGTGGTTCTCTCCGCTGGGGACTCCTCTCTGCTGGGGACTCAGCAGGGAAAGGGCAGTCACTTGACTGTCACTCTGCGTGGGCATTTGGACCCCTTTTCTTTTTCTAACAGAGCACAAGTTTGCTTACTCTGAAGACCAGAGAGCAAATGTGGTTGTGTGAAGACCTGCCCATACCTGGCTTTTCCGCAGATGCTTCACACATGGGGAGTGGATTAGGGTTGAGTGCGTCTGTCGTGGACACCTGGCCCTGGGTGGGATGATCTTCACCACACATTTCTGAGGGAGGAATTCTATCACCCACTCAGCAGAAGAGTGCGTTCCTGCTCTCAGAAGGCGAGGAGAGTGTCTGTGAGTGGCACCTCCCGTGAGTGGCAGAGTCAAGATACACCTGGTTTCATCGGGTCCCCGAAGCGAGCTCTTTCTGCCACACCAGTGGCCGTAGGAAGCGAGCCGGTCACACCGGTCCTTGTCCTGCGGATGCCAGGAGACAGCATGGTACAGACATGGGTCTGGCAGTTAGGGCCTAACCCCCCGGAGATGTTTCGTCCGCACGACCCACGGAAAACCCTGCCCTCAGGATGCCCACAAGCACTAACCTGAACGTGGGTGTTTTGGAGACTGGGAACCACCCCATCCGGGCTGCTTGGCACACGTTGCCTGCACACAAGTGGGGCTTAATTACAAACACTCGTGTGCTGCTGATGGGGAGCTAAGGCATTGTTCTCGGCTAGGAGGAGATGCGTGTCTGCATGGGAGCAGCCTCTCCCTCCCTCTGATTCAATCTGACATGACCAGAAGCAGGGTTTCACTCACATCCTGGCACAGGTGTTCACTGCCAGCTTGTCACTCCGCGTGTGCCCCCTTCCAAGGGCGAGAAAAACAGAGTGCCCGGAATGCTGGACCCAGACCCACGTGGAGAGGGAGGCATGGCCTGAATTAGCGTTGCCTCAACTAGAGGGGCCCAAAGGCCGCCAGGAGTGGTGTCTATAGGGGTACCCCCAAAGCTTCACACATAGAGTGTATAGCGGGGGAGAGACCAACGTGACTCCCATTTGGGTTCCAGAGGTTTAACAATGAGCAAAACTGACCTCATGGAGTTTATGTTTTAGAATGGGTCGGGCGATTATTAAGTAGAGATACAGTTTTGATGAAGAGAATAATCAGGGTGACATGAAGGAGAAGAAGGCTGGCACCCAGGATGGCAGCCCTCAGGATGTGCCATTTAGACTTGCCAGCATGATGAGAGGCAGCTGACCATGCAGGGGCGCGGGAGAGGAGTTCCCACAGAGACGGAGTTCAAAGGCAGAAGAGCGTGCACCAGCGTGGCGTATTTCCCGGGAGTCTAAAGTCCCACCTGCCGTCCATCCGATCTACTGACTGTCATGCAGGGGCGATGTGACACAGTGGAGAAGGTATGGGCCGTGGGTCACACGGATGGGCTTCACTTACTACGTCTATCACCAGCTTTTTGCGTGACCTTGGGCAAGCTAATTCTTAGAGTCTCATTGGTCTCATCTCTAAAATGGGAACAATATCCTCTTCCTTGCAGAGTGGGGAGGAATGTGAGACACATAATCGAGCCCCATGCCTCGTACATAAAATATGCCAAATACATGAAGTTTGTCCACAGAACTGCATGATACCCATGTATGCTCGTTGTATATGCATTCATAGGGACTAGGCGTGCGCGTGTGCCTGAGTCTTCTGCGTAGATATGCTCACACATCCTTGCAGCTGACTCTCTCTTGAACCACAGATTCAACTAGGATTTATGAAGGAAACAAGGCAAAGGAAACAAACATTCATTAAAATCTGATCATTTCTTGTTTTCTGCTTAATGCTGTTTTCCTGAGCCATCTGGGAACAATTTATTGAAAACCATAATTGTGCATTAAATATTGCGATTTGTTCCAGACTCCGTGTATGGAGCAAACCATGCAGAGATTGATTGTGTAGTCAGCATGTCAGGCGGCCCTGCAGCTTTTGTTACTGAGACATGTTTCATGGTCTCCACGGTCCCCTCCCGTCTTTCAGGATCCCATCAGAAAAATAAATGCTGGTTTCAATAAACACTGTGCTGGAGAAAACAAACAGCTCCAGTGAGGGCATCTCTGTGTTCTGTGACAATGAAGGCAGCTCGGGATGAGGTCTGCTGAGAAAGGCATTTCCCCCTGATTTGGGTTGAGGGTCGCGGGGACCCCCAAGAATGCTGCAGCTCCTTCCTGGGGAGGGAGAAGCATTGTCTATATGGCACGGGCATTTAGCCCCGAATTGCAACCTGCCATGAGGACGGGCCCTACCTAGGATGGCTCGGCTTCTGCAGCGCTGGTGACTGTCCCGCCTGCTCTGAGCAGCCCCCCAGCAGGGGTCCGCGGAAGAGAAGGTGGGATGGAGGCTGGCGGGGCTGTGGGAGTGTGGGTTTCTGGCCTGGGTGGAGGGACCGGATTGCTGTCGGCCACGTGGCCGGGGTTCAGCAGAAGAAAACTATTTTCTCAGCCCTGAACTAGGATTCAAGTATAAACAAAAATAAGTAGCCGCTGTTGAGAACCTGGATAAAAACGGGCCGGGGGGTGGGAAGTAGGTGAAACTCTGGGGAGATGCGAACACGCGAAGGAAACGAATAGGAGCTGTGAATTATATCGTGATTTAATGCAACTTGAGAGAGTTTCATAACCCCGTTTTCCACGCGGGGATGCCAGCGTCTTGAGGGTTTGAGGAACTTGCTCAGTTCCCACCGACAAGTCTCAGGGTGGGACTCAAGCCCGAGTGCCTGGTTCCGCGCTGGGGCATCTCAGACACTGCGGGGTGCACAGGGTCTCTGGGCCCCCTGCTCTCTCTTGCACCCCACCTGCCCTTCTGTGCTGCTGCCCCCTGTGTGAGGGGCTCCTGGCGATGTCACCAGAGCCTCCCTGAGGGCAGCTCAGCCCAGAGCCCTGGACACGGGCAGAGCGCGTGAGTGCGGAGCGGCCCGGACCAGAGCAAACGGAGCAACGAGCCCAGCGCCAGCAGCCCTTCCTGTGTTTCTGTCTTGCGTCACTTGGCCCAGGCAAGCCCTTCCCATGAAGCAGCTCTATCCCCCCAGAACGGCTGAGCATTTCCTTTCTTCTTTGTTTTCTTTCCTCCCCTCTCCCATCCCACCCCCACCCCCACCCTGTTTGTCGTGGGACCTACTCCCAGCGAGCGGGACCGCGGGAAGAGTAGGTGCAGAAGAACAGCCATGGGAATTGGCGCTTCTCCGGGTTCCTGTCCACCGCCTGCCACTGTTGTCAGCGTGACGTCCGGCCCACAAGCCCCAGGACAAGGCAAAGCAGCATTGCAGTGTCTGTGACCTTCCTATAGGGAGGACGGGAGCATCAGGGGACCGCGTGGGCAGCACGGTCGGCCCCGGCCTGTGCTTGGCAGGCGTTGGCGAGGGCAGTCAGAGGTGGCACCTGCTTCTCATTGTCAAGGTCCGAGAAGGCCTCAGCGATGAGGGAACACAGACCCTGGGGACAGAGGAAACCGGCCCAGAAAGGAGCTGCCAGCTGGCTGGGCGGGAGCGGACAGTGGGACGAGGAAGACGGGGTGGCAGCATTGTTCCTGCTGCACACGCTGGCCCAGGGCACCGACCATCCGGTGAGGGATCAGAGAGGGATCAGCCGTCTGGATGACCGAGGCAGGCCCAGGGCGATCACGGTCCCTGGGGCCCTGCCTGCCGGACGCGCCTCGGGGCTTGCGGGATTGCACGCGGGCCAGGTGGGCAGACGGATTTCTGCCCCACTGAACCTCAAACAGGTGGAAATACTGCTCCACGGCAGGACCTGGTCCGTCTCGGGCTCATGGAGCTGTGTGTTCCTAGAGGGATCTTCGGATTGCATATCAAAAAGTAAGAGTACGTGTCTCACTTTTGTTAAATACATATGTTTACCACGGATTTAACTATTTATATGGACACATATGGGCACAGAAGGCACTCCAGAATGTAATAAAAGTAATAAAGTAATAAACCACAAAGTTAAAAAATTATATTTGGTGGTAGTTTTTTTCCCTTTATGTTTCAAACATTTTCTGTAATCATCCCAAGAAGCAAATGCCACAGTTAAAACAAACTATCAGGAACAGGATACTACATTGAAAAATATTGTAAGTGTGCCGAGACAACTTTTTGAGGGTGTAGCGTGCTGGTGAACCCCGTGAGTTTCAGGCCTGCCCCCCTCCCCCTGCTGACTGTGTCCACCTGCGCATGACCTTTAAATTACCCCATGCCTCAGTTTCCCCAACTGGAAAGTGGAAATCATAATAGCGTCTCCCTGACAAGGTTGCTGTAACACTGAAGAAGTCAGTTTTGATACCGATGAAATGTATTGTTAATGCTTTCAATCTACTCACTGGCATATTTATAATTCATTACATTTTAAACATCACATTTTTCAACCACATACCCAGCACGTTTAAATAATTAGGTCCACACTAATGGAGAAGAAGAAGGAGAGGTGGTAAGAGGGTTCGTGACACTTCTGTTACTCACAAACAGAGCACGTGGCCCAGCTGTGACACAGACGAGAACCTCGAAGTCAGAAGCTGCTGCTGGACGGTGGAGCTGGCCAGGGAATGGACCCTGCCCATCTGGGGAGGGAAGCCGGTGGCACGGCAGGCCCGTGGGGGCTGCTGGGGTCATTCGAGGCTGCGAGCTTGGCTGGCTGGCCTGGCTCACATCCCCAGGCTGATGTCCCATGAAGTCACAGGGGCTGGAGGCTGAGCCCTGCCCTCCCAGGCTGACATTCCATCTCCTCCCCCATTTTTAGCCCAGCTAGATCCGTGGTGAGGCTCTGTGGGAGAGAGCAAGTCCCAGGGGTCATCAGGAGAAAGCTTTTCTGCAGCTTTGCTCAGGCTGATTGTGTGCTCCTTCCCAAGCCAAAGTATGGGCACCTAGGGATGGTTGATTTAGCAAATAAAAAAGAGGGTGCCCAGGTGAAATTGAATGTCAGATGCACAACAAATTCTTTCTTAGTCTAAGTACAGCACATGCGGTATGTGGGCTGTGTGTATCCTAAGATTATCAGTTGCTTCTCTGAAATTCAATTTTACCTGGGTGTCCTATATTTGAGCTGGCAGCCGTGGCATACCACAGGGCTATGGGGTTAGAAGGGGAAGGGAAAAAAATATCACTTAGAGAGATAATTGAAGGCAAGTGTCAGCAAATTATAGCCTGTGGGCCAAATCCAGCCCATTCCTTGTTTTTATTTATTTTTTATTTTTTTTAAGATTTTTATTTAGTTATTTGACAGAGAAAGACACAGTGAGAGAGGGAACACAAGTAGGGGGAGCCAGAGAGGGAGAAGCAGGCTTCCCGCTGAGCAGGGAGCTCAATGCGGGGCTCGATCCCAGGAGCCTGGGATCATGACCTGAGCTGAAGGCAGAAGCTTAACCACTGAGCCACCCAGGCGCCCCTCCTTGTTTTTATAAATAAAGTTTTATTGGGATGCAGCCACTCCCATTTGTTTACAAGTTGTCTATGGCCGCTTTCTCGCTGCAATGACAGCATTGATTAACTGCTTCCAGAAAGCCAAAAATATGTACCGTCTGCCTTCAACAGAAAATGTGTGCTGAACCCAGATTTAGGGCATCGGTGGGAGGAAGTGAGGACAGCCACAGAGAGCCAGGCCTGTTCCAGACACTGTGTCAGGCCTGCAATTATCCCACCCACTTCTCAACCTCATCCTTTCCAAAACAGAAGGACCAAGGCTCAGGTCAGTGTTCTAGGACTCAAGGTCTTTAGGACTCAAGACACAGGGCAATTTTAAAGGCAAAATCTCAGAGAACTAGCTTCTGGATGCGTCCAGCTGAGGACATCAGAAGGCCCTCCCTCTGCCTCTGGACAGCATGACCTCAGGTCTCTGGTCACCACGAGACCAGGCTTTATTCTTCGAAGCTCCTTTCTGGATTGCTTGTGACCTCCCATGGCAGCCTCAGCCCGAGAGTAAGGACATTCAGGACCAGTGTGACATATTTCACCTCTCTGTCTGTCCTGTGCATTGACCCTGAGAGAGAAGGAGAATATAAAGCAGGCATCCAGGACTCCCAGGCCAGGGGCCACGGGCAGGACAGCTGACGCCAGCAAGTGGGGTGGGTGCATTGGGCAGACTGGCTCACTGTCCAAGGCAATCATGTGGCCTGTGAGTGAGCAGGATTGTCTTCAGGGCCCAGATCCCAAGCATTTACCTCCTCCCCAAGGTGAGGGCCAAATAATGAACAGCCCCTGGAGTGAACGTTGTGGGGAAGAAAGCTTAAGTGTAAGACAGGGTCTTGGCAATCTGGCCTCTGAATCCAGTTCTGGAGAAATAGCCACCAGTTATAGTAGACAGACTGCCTCCAAGTGCCCACGTCCCGGGAGGTTCCTCGAGGTTGGCGTGCAAGAGCCAGATTACTGAGACAAAGGGCGTCAGATGCATCGCCTGCCCAGAGACCTGTGTTCATTTAGGGCACCACCCCCAGCAAGGTCTGGGTCTGTTTCTCTTCACCCTAAGGGTCATGAATATTATCGTTCCTCCTTCTCTGACTGAAAGGCAATGTAAATATGACCTGGGGGAAGCAAAGTGGATCTGCGCATCTCGTATCCCCAGGAGGCCTTCTGTAGCTGGTTCTTCCGCCAAGGCTCACTGTCCATCTGGTGGAGATGCTTTGGCCTCAAAGGGATGCATGGAGGTAAAGGGACAGATAGTTTAAAAAGGCAGAGAGAAGAGTAAGCAAATGACAACAAAAAGCAGGGGAGCCCATGAATGTAGATTCCCTGCCTTAAATACACGAAATCCCACCCACGACACCTTATTTGAGACAGAGTGACTAAAAATGGCCAGCCAGCTTCCTGTTTGTTACCTGTCCGTCCTTCCCTGCATGTCTGGTGTCCTAGCCAGAGGTCACCTGAGGGGATTTGTTAGCTCTGGGTGGCCACGGGCTGGTCCTACATGAGCCCAGAGACTCAGCCTCTGCCTCTTCTCTTCAGTTTAATGCTTCCACGTCTGCCATTTATAACCTGTGGAGGGAGGGATTCACTCACTCACTCTCTCGTTCCTTCATTTCCTTTGATCATGTATGTAGTTCCTTACGATGTCTGATGTCTCATACTGTTGGATTTAGTCCATTTCTCTAGGACTAAATGGCTTTTAAAACCTTTTCAGAATCCCAGTACGTTGAACAGATAAGAGCTAGGTGATAACATTCAGGCAGAACCAACTTATGATTTATGCATTTATGTATGTATGTCCATCTTTGGGAATCTCTGTAGCTTCCAGAACTCTTGAACTCCTGGCAATCTGTGAAGGCACAGCTGGAAATCCCCCCACCTCCTACATCTCTCCCCTGATCCCCTATCCTCACCCCCTCTTAACTACTCTCTCAGGGTGGTGGGAGCGTGTCCTGATTATTTCAGGAGAATATCTAGACCTAAGCCTGGGGATACAGCCCCTAGGGACATTTGGTTGGTTTTAACAAAATTCAGCTGAATTTCCCAGCATCCACAGGTATAAAATGTGGACTGTTGGGTTATCAATCCCCACCCTCACCTTCATTTTCATTGATGAAAGACTTGAATAAATAGGAGACTTTGCTGTCTAGCTGAATTACACTCGCTCCTCCTGGACCCTGGGACCTTCAGACTGGCGTCCACGGTAGTTCTCTGGGGGAGAGCCCAGCAGCGTGGGAGACTAGTACCAGGAGCCCCTATGGGCAAAGCTGGTAAACATCCCAGCTCCATAGATGTTTTATTCTTTCCTGAAACCAAGAATGGTGATAGGATCTTAGAGATGAAGGTCCTCTTTCTCACGAATCTCATGAGGGCTCACCCACCTTCCCCCTGAATGCTTGTTTATGTCAACAGCCCCAAATTGGGTTGTATTGAACCCATATCCACCTCCCTGTTACCACAGAGCCTAAATCTGTAGGTGTAGGAACTTAGCCCAAAGTCTGCCCCACCTGTCTGCCCATCAAGTATTTGAAGATGGCTCTCTTGTTCTCCTGAAGTCTCTTTTCCCCCACATTTTCACCTGCTCTTTCTATTGTTTCTCATGAATCATGGGTTTGGGGCCTTTCCTGGAGATGCCCTTTGTATACCCTCCAGCCTGCCAGTGTCCTTCTTAAGGTTTGGTGTTCTTAGCTATTCCTGGCTCTTAGAATTTGCACTTTCTGGGGTGGAACTGGGGTGACCATGCCCTTTGACCTGGACGCTGTGCTCACGTCATGATGGAATTTTTAACAAGTACAATGTAGACCTAACTCAGGAACTTTGCAGTCAACCCAAATCACAGAAAAATCTAAGACTTTTCACATACATGTTTCTTCAAGTCATATCTTTCTTATTATATACATGTTTAGATGTATTTCTGAACCTATAATTACTTTTAAATGATCACTATTAAATTTCTTCCTGTATATTTAGTCTTGCTCTAGTTATCATTTATTTATAGACCTTATCTTGGCCACAGCTGTAAGTTGAATTATGTCCCCCCAAAACATATCTTCAAGTCCTAACCTCTTGTTTCAGTGAATGTGACTTTATTCAGAAATAGAATCTTTGGAGATATAATTAAATTAAGATGAGGTGGCATTGGAATATTGTAGGCTTCAATCTAATCACTGGTACTCTTCAAGGAAGAAGAAAACTTGACACAGAGACATAGACACAGGGAAATGCTATACATTGATGGAGGCAGAGATTGATGTGATATAATTGCAAGCCAAGGATAATGGCAACCACCAGAAGCTAAGCAGAGGCAAGGAAAGATCCTCCTCACAGTCTTCAGAATTAGTGTGGCCCTTCCAACAGCTTTGATTTTGGATTTTTGGCCTCCAGAACTGTGAGACAACACACTTCTGTTTTAAGGCCCCCAGTTCCCAGCACACTGTTACGGCAGCCCCAGGAGACTCTACGGCATCCAGCTCCCTCCTGGCTTTGTGCCCTCTACCAACTTCACAAAATTCCATGTTTCTTCACACGGACTTCTCTGGGTTGATCAACATGGAAGCTCTTCTTGACAGGCTGGAGCCCACTGGAGCTGGTCTGACACTGCCACACTGGCAGTTAGCATGGGGACCAGCAGCTTGGCCTTCTGTCCTCCACTAAGAAGAGTGAAGCTCCTCATGTGTGTTGACAGTTACTCATTCATGCCTTCCAGGTAATGACATGTGAAGGCCACAGCGGCCAGGTGACGGACGCACGGAGTTCAATGTCACCTTCCAATGTTCCAACTCTGTGAGTGGCCCTGTAGAGATCCCAGGGGCGGGAAGATTACTCTGAGATGCGTTGTGGAAAGGACCAAAAACAAAACCACGTTTCTTGACACAACAGGTATTCGAAACACAACAACAAAAGACAATACATCAGTACGAATCATGCCATGTGAGGTTTACAAACTCAGTGAAGCAGTACCCTCCAAACGATGGAATGATAGATAGGTATTCTCCAGTCATATTCTGGAGGCAGAGTGGAGGGGTGGGCTGAGCTACACACACAGGGAGTACCCGTCCTCTGTCCTTTCACTTAGAAAGTGTCATGAACTTGAACTATGCGTAGTTTCTGTGCACTGGTGTGTAACATGGAGTGAAGGTGTGCTCTGTGGAAACGGTCCCCCCCAGATGTGCCTTAAAATGCAGTTTCCGTGAGTTTGGGAAATATCACGTATTATATTCTCCTCCTGGAGATTCATAATTCACACTGCGGCATTAAGAGCTACAAAAAATGCTGCAGTAAATAAACCTATTTAAACTGTGTTTAATCTGTGATTTATAAGCTTGTTTGCACACAGGGCTCTTTTGTTATTTAATACCTATTGCCGTCCTATAGAATTACCACTCTAACGGGTATTTCTTGGGAAATTCGGTGGCAGAATTTTCTCATGCATTAAGACCGTCTTCTTTGTTTCCAGAGTGCTCACTTTCTGGAGGGCAGCTAAGGTTGCAGGCGGCCTTGATCACTGTGGGACCATGTATGAGAGTGCCAGCCAACGTTCCTTTGTAATTTTGTTAGTACAAAGAGATTAATAGAACCAGAGATCAGTTATAAAACTATCATTAAAAAATTTATCAGCCTTAATGGTTTTTAAAGAAAGAAACATGAGTTTGAGTTGATATTAAAATCCCGGAAGTTTGAATTCCTTTCGCAAAATAATTCATTCAGCAATCTCTGCTGAATTTCTTCACGGTGGGCTACAGTGGAGTGCAGGATTCTGAGAGCGCCCACCTGCCCCACCGCCCTCTGCCACATGCTGACTTCGTGGGCAGATGGAGACGCTCACTACGCTTGTCTGTGGATACCTGTAACCTCTACTTCTCGTTCTTCCTGGATCTGCTCAGACCTCATCCTGGTATGGAGCTGTTGGTCATCGCCTGCTCAGAGGGAGACAGGTGCTGATTTTTCAGTATTGCTCGTTCTTCCTCCACTAGAGGGTGTGTATATGGCAGGGGGGGCTGGCGTGGTCTGGGTCTGATGGGGAGGCCCACCTTGCTGATTTATCAGGTACAGCTGTGTGTGTCTTTGTCTGTGCTCTCAGTGGGTCAGTCAAGGGAATGTCAGGGCTGCCCCAGGCTTGCATGCACAAAAGGGAGTTTCAAAAGCAGGAAGCCTTGAATTATGAACTGAGGTCCAAGGAAAGAAGAGAAAAGGAGGGGCTCCAGAAATAGGGGATGGTGAAACTGAGCAAAGTCTGGCAAGATCTTGAGATGGGAACCAATGCACAGTGGAAATCTGGTGGGCTGTCCCTCTCACCCAGCCACGCTGGAGACACAGGGAAGGCTGACGATGGTGGGAATGATGCCCACCTTAGAGTCTCAACCCACTTCTTCTTATATCCTGTGGGAGTCTCTCAACCTTAGTCATCCCTGGCCTATCACCCAAGACATAGCTACGTATCAGACAATAACCCGTGTTGGTGAGGATGTGGGGAAACCAGCGCCTCCACATACAGGTGGTGGGAAGTAAAATGGTGCAGCCAGTTTGAAAACAGTCTGGCGGTTCCTCAAATGAGTAAACTCAGAGTTACCGTACAAAACCACCAATTCCACTCTTGAGTATTTACCCAAAGGACATGAAAACAAATGTCCATACAGATATTTGTGCATTTGTTCTATAGCAAGATTACCCATACTGGTCAAAAGGTAGAAAAAAACAAACGTCCATTACGTGATAATGCATAAACAAAATGTGGTCTCTCTGTATAAGGGTATATTATTCATCCATGAAAAGGAATGAAGTGTTGACACCCGTTAAGCTCAGATGAGCCCTGAAAACATGTGAATTGAAGTAGTCAATGACAAAACCCCACATATTACATGAGTCCGTTTGTACGAAATGTCCAGAATAGGCAAATCTATCTAGAAAGAAAGTAAATTGGTGGTTGTTTAGGGCTGGGGGCAAAAGAGGATAGGGTATTGATAGCTGAAGGCTACACGATTTCTTTTTGAGGTGAAGGAATTGTTCTAAAATTAACTGTGGTGATGTTTGCACATACCTGTGTGACTATGCTAAAAAAAAACCCCACTGAATTGTACACTTTAAATGGGTGGATCGTATGGTATGTGACTCTCAGTAAAGCTGTTTTCCTAAACAAACAAAAACACACCTGTCCACAGAATGCCCTGGAAGGGCCAGAATACGTCAGGCGCAGGGGCTGCAAGAGGAGGACTTCAAGACACCAGCCCTTAATGGAATCTAAGTCTGAGCTGTAGGGCAAATATCTTACCACATACTTTAATCACATTCCTTGACTCTGAAATAATAAAAAATGTCTGCATGAAAGTAGGTGAGGGTGTTATTTTGAACTCCAGTGTGTTCTTTTGGCAGGATGTAATGGTCACTTGGGGAAGGGTTGGAAAACAAGTGAAATCGAATCCCAGCAAATGCACACAAAGCCCAGGGCTCGGAGTGGACCCTGGACTCTGGCATGAGCAACAGGACCCCTGGTGCAGGGCAGCTCCTGGGACATCCCCAAGTCAGGGCTCAGCTTCATCAGACGGGGATGCAGTGGGCACCTCTGCTTTCATGCCCCTGGCCTTGAGGGTTGAATGTGTGGTGACACGGAGTTTTCTGGGGGGACAGTTCTCCAGGCTGCTGAGCCTGCTACTGTAGAAAAGGATGAGGCTGGCAGGGATGACACCCAGGCAGGGCTTGACCATCAGCCCCTTGGGGAGCCAGGCTTTCCTTTCTGAGGGGTCAAGTAGAGATTCCTCTCTTCTGTAATAGACCCAACACTGCCACCCCCAACCTTCCTGACATGTAAACTTCTCCACCCTTGATGTCTCTACCACACATTTGCACCCTTCCCCACCATCTTTTCATGCCAAAGAACATGTTTTATCTCCTTCCAAGAAATGTAGACTCTTCAAGGGTATGGCTTTTACTTTTTTGGGGTTCCCCAGAGCATGCAGTATGGGATAGAGAGAAGAGCATGTGCTTGTAACTATCTATAATAAATATTTGCAGAGGATGCTAATGGCTTTTATTTGTCCTTTCAAACTACATTTTGTGTTTTTACTAATCTTTAATTAAAAAGAAATTCAGACATGGAATATATTTGAAGGCATGGCCAGTTCCCAAACTGTCTGTACTTGAAAATGTTACAATTCCTCTCTGCTTCCCCTGAACCAAATGTTAGCTCTTGTGTTTCTTGCCTGGTTGGATTTTATGTTTGTTTGTTTTTCTTTCCAGTTTTATGTCATCTTATATTCCACGTTATTGGTATAGCTAATGGAGTCATCGAATGCTGTTCTTTTGAGTACCAAAATGTCACCAGTAACTGACTGCCAGTAAAACATGCACTATGCATGGTTTCTCTGACTGGAAGGATATATTTTACTAAGTCATCACTAAGTAAGGTTCCTCAGGTCAACAGGTGAGAGAAGGAATGGTTGAATGGATGGGCAGATGGGTGGGTGGATATTAGATGGATGGATGAGTGGATGGATGAACAGATACATGGACAGGTGGGTGGGTGGATGGATAGATGAATGGATGGGTATGGGGGTGGATGGATGGGTAGGTGGGTGGGTGGATGAATGGGCGGGTGGATAGATGAATTGGTAGATGGATTGGTGGGCAGAGGGAAAGTCTTACAGCTACAGGGGATATTAGCTTACATGCCTCTTTCCAAGGGAAATCATGTTATCTAGTAACAATTGTGTGGACTGTGGAGTATGACTGTCTTGGTTTAAACCCCAGCTTTGCTACAGCTTTGCTATGGCTCTTTGGTAAAGGACTTACTGTCTCTGAGAATTCATTTATCTTATCTGTAAGTTCGGCATAATAGCAGCATTTACCTCCTGTCCTTCCCACAGGAACCTCAGGAGGTAATCTGCACAGTGTCTGATACATTAGCAAGTGCTCAAACGTGATAGCTGTTACTGTTTCTATAATTGTTATTTGCAGTTGAGTGAGGATTTGTCCAAGGAAGTTTGAGGGGATTACCTGAGTCTCACACAGTCAGTGAGATCATGAGAAACGAGGTCTCTCTGATTCTCAGGCAGTGCCTTTCCATTCTAAAATGGTGGCTTTCCGGGCAAGAATATTCAATGGCCAAGAACCAAGGAAAAAAACCAGAGCTCCATGTGGCTAGCCAAGATGATGATAAGGATGCACCCATATATCTAAGGCCTATAATAATTGTCTTCATTTGTTTAACAAATATTTATCAAGTGTTACCATGTTCTAAGCATTGTTCCAGGTGTTAGGAATTCAACAGTGCAGAAAAAATGAAAATAAAACCATACAAAATCCCTTTCTTCACGGAGCTTATGTCCCAGTGGGGTTGGGGATATAAAATAAACAAAATAAGCAAGTAAGATATGTAAAGTGTTGAATCATGCTAAAAGCTAAGGAGAAAAACAGAGGTAAGAAGGAAGTGTGTGTGTGTGTGTGTGTGTGTGTGTGTGTGTGTGATTTTAGACATGGCGGCCATAGAAGAGGAAGTGATGGAGCGAGCCATGGGAAGATCTCTAGGAAGAGCATTTCAGGGAGAAGGAAGAGCAAATTCAAGTGCCTAGAAAGTGGGGTTGAGAGCAGAAATCAGTGTGGCTGGAGAAAAGTGGGAGGAGAGCAGTAGGAAAGGGTGAGGGGCTGACAGAGGAGTTGATGATTTCTGGAAAAAGTTTGGCTTTTTCTTGGAGTGAGGTGGGGAGCCATTGGAGGGATTTAGGTTTTAGCAGGAGATTTGACCTCTATTATTGTTACTATGAATTTAATCTTTTGTTGTGTGTTAGCATTCTTTCCTCTCTCCCTTCCTTTTGAAATCCCTTTGAGGTAAGGGAGTATTTGGAAACCGAAGACCATAAAAGGGACTTGATCCAAGTCACCCTGGCCTGTAGGAAAGATGTCAAATCCATTCAGTTTGATTGTGACAAGAATCCGCCTAGTGCTGACTCCTGAGCCTGCCCACCCAGCCCCGCACCCCACCCCAGCCCAGGCTGCTAAGCAGAGGGAGGTGTTACCCGAGGCCCTACTTCCCTCCCCATCAGGCCTGGGAGCTCCCCCTGAGGCGCTGTTCAGTGATCACCTGGACAGGTGAGTGAGGGGACAGAGGGGTGGACACAGCTGGGAGGACGGTTGGGCTGGGGTGACCCCAGGTAGTCTAACTGTCCAGAGCTTTCACTCTTCTCCTACAGAACGGTAATTCCATTTGCAAAGCTGCCCGCCGCTCAGTACAGAACGTGTGCCCACCGGCACAACCTCCGACGGGGTGAAGCTGCTGGAAGCTGGCCCCCTCGAGGTACCCCTCAAGCCTCTTGCCACCGAGAGGGGGCTTCACCCTCCACGTGATTTTATAGTGCATTTCTCTTGCCTTGCAGCTGTGCAGACAGAGGGTTGGGCTCACCCGCACCAGCTAGTGTTCGAACAGCTCTGGGCCGTGTCGTGAGCAAGGACGCTGCACGGCTGGTGGCCTCGGCCCGGACTGCACACTTCATCCGCATAAAATGGCCAAGCAGTGGCTCCCCTATGTTGATATTGCCCCTCCTTTCCCTCTGCTTCAATGACTGATACATACTTTTGCTTTTCCCCTTTTCTGAGTCATCTTGTTTAATGAGTTTTGGAGGCAGCATTTGGTTGGATTTATTGTACAACCAAAAATATGTTCTCTGACCTCCTCCTACAAACACACTGGCTCTCTCAGAGGTGAGGGGAGCCTGAGCCGTGGAGGGCGGTTTATGGTCCCTCAATGCGTTGTTTTGTTTTTCGGCTAATAATATGTTTGCTTTTTTTCCTGCCCCGCCCCCGGCCCTGCCCTCCTAGGACCTTCAAACCTGGTTTTCTGGAATGTTCGTAGAGGTTGTATCAGAGACTGACTGCATTTTCCTCCTGAATTTTCTTGAAAAAGACTTTGTGATTACACACTTACCTCTGAGACATTCCATAATCTGCTGAGGATGCCATCATTGTGATGCCGTTTGCCAATAGCAGTATTTTAAGGGTAAGGCGTTTCGGTGTCTTACAGAAGAATATCAGTGTGTCTCCACAGACTGCTCTCATACTGCGGGCAAGGATCGGTCATTGCACCCAAGTAAGTGCTTTTGTCAGGAAGCCCCAAAAAAGCCCGCTCTTCCATCTGGATGTCTGCACCCCCCTGGGGTGCAAGGCACAACCAGCCTGGGGAGACACACAGGAGCAGCTGCTGGGGCGGAGCAGTCTGGGCCACTGACTTAGGACACTCTGGAAGCAAACGCGCACTCATGTTCTCCAGCATGAATTTAGCTCAAGGAATAAAAATGACCTTGGCGATGCTTTGGGGATCAGTGATGAAAAGGTGGACTGATAGGGCAGGAGGACCTGGGATTGGCAGAGCGGGCCTCTCTGGTGGGCAGAGGACAAATGTGCTCCAGGAAGAGGGGGTTCCTCCCCCTTATATGCCTCTTTCTCCCCACTGGGTACATGAATCTAAGTTACTGTTAATCTACTTTTTCTTTCTTTTTTCTTTTTTTTTTTTAGACAGAGAGTACATGTGCGAGCAGGGACAGGGAGGGGCAGACAGAGAGAAAGAATCTCAAGCAGACTCCCTGTTGAGCGCAGAGCCCAACTCGGGGCTCGATCTCACGACCCTGAGATCATGGCCTGAGCCGAAACCAAGAGTCTGATGCTCAACTGACTGAGTCACCCACGCGCCCCTGTTAATGACTACTTTTAAAAACACAGTATCTATTTTTAAAAACAGATGGTCTGTGATGGAGGGTCTCTATCTCCCAAAGTTAACAACACAGCAAAATAAATTAGAAAGAGGAAGAAGAAAACACGTGCAGGAGAATGGGTAATACTTGTGGAATGAGCAATAAATTTGGTTCTGAGCGTTTCAGAAGATAGAGGAAAAAATGGGCGACAATTACGTCATGGTCTCCATTATCAGAAAATAGGAAGTATTTCAGTACTTTGGGATTGACCAAATGCTTTCTGGCAGTTAATTATTAAAATAAAATCGTGGACTTCAAGTGTGGGAGAATGTTTGTAACCGTGTTTTTACAAGAAACTCCAGGGCTATTTTTTAATGACTATTTCATTTTTTAAATTATTATTCAGTTTTTTAAATTTTAATTCCAGTATAGTTAACATACAGTGTAATATTAGTTTCAGGCGTACAACATAGTGATTCAGCACTTGCATACATCACCTGGTGCTCATCACAACAGGTGCACTCCTTCAACCCCATCACCTGGTTCCCCCCTCCCCCCACCCCTCTCCCCTCTGGTAACCATCCGCATGTTCCCTATAGTTAAAAGTCTGTTTCTTGGTTTGCCTCACTTGCTCTCTCTTTTTTTTTCCTTTGCTCATTTGTTTTGTTTCTTAAATTCCACATATGAGTGAAATCATATGGTATTTGTCTTTCTCTGACTTATTTTGCTTAGCATTATACTCTCTAGTTCCATCCATGTCATTGCAAATAGCAAGATTTCATTCTTCTTTATGTTTGGATAATATTCCATTTTACGTTATGTATTACATATACCGTACCTTCTTTATTCATTCGTTAGTCGATGGACACTTGACTGCTCCCATAGCTTGGCTATTATAAATAATGTTGAAATAAATAACAGGGTGTGCATGTATACCTTTAAATTGGTGTTTAAATTGGTAAATACCCAGTAGTGCAGTTACTGGATCGTAGGGTAGTTCTATTTTTAACTTTCTGAGGACCCTCCATACTGTTTTCTACAGTGGCTGCACCAGCTTGCATTCCTACCAACAGTGCAAGAGGTTTCCTTTTTCTCCACGTCCTTACCAAGACTTGTTGTTTATGTGCTGTTGATTTTAGCCATTCTGACAGGTGTGAGGTGGTATCTCATTGTAGCTTTGTTTTGCATTTCCCTGATAATGAGGATGCTGAGCATCTTTTCATGTGTCTGTTGACCATCTGGATGTCTTCTTTGGAGAAATATTTGTTCATGTCTTCTGCCCATTTTTTAATTGGATTATTTGTTTTGTGGGTTCTTATGACTGTTTCTTACAGTAAACCTTGATAAAAGGACAAAGCATGGCCTTAAGGTATAACTGAGCAGTGAGGACTCTGGATGAAGTTAAACTCATGTCATTCAGGTATGTAGCCTGATATTCTGACACAAAGATTAAAGGTAAGAGGAGCAAGAGGAAGGAGGAGGCAGCCTACGTCTAAAAGGAGTCCTCAGTTCCCCCTGGTGGGGGCTTGTCTGTGCTCCAGAGAAGTGTCTGAGCTCTGCAATTAATTAATAATTAACTCCATGCAGCTGACAGAGAGGAAGCCCATGCACTTGGGAGTCCAGAGACTGGGGCAGCGGGACCAATTCTGCCTCTCAAGGTGGAGGAGGGGGAGGCTGCTGTCTTCAACGTGGGGAGGCCTTTGCAGAAAAAAATCTAAGATTTTCCTTAGGAAGTATCTTTGGAACTGGTCTAACTTTAAATCTGGTCTTTAATGAGAGCCCAAGTTTCACACTATAGAGTCTGCCAGATAGTTTAGGCCTGAAGTGTCTTCACAGAAAGTCTTACCGCTTGCTGTCACTGGAGAGGTCCAAGAAGACATTGAAGAACCCTCCTTTTATGTGGTTGGAGCAGCTAAGGACCCCAAGGAACTCACCAGGATGGCTGAGCTTTACATGTTGACTTGTTCAGGAACTTACTGAGCAACAACCCATTGAGTTTTGGAGAGTGTCTGCTAAGACAATGACTTCAGGTCTGGGGTAATTTGACTTGAGTCATTCTTCCTGGTTGTGGTTAAATCCTTCGAGGTCATTCTTGGTTCATGGCAGTAAAACTGTGTCATCAGCAGAAAGAAGGAGATTTATCTTCCTCTGTATTACGCTGGGGACACACATCCAGTTCTTTAGAAGCTATGTTAGACTAATAAGACACAAGTTCATGAGTGAGGATAAGAGGAGAAAACTGAACCTCAGCCTGGTCTCACACTGCTTGCAACACTGACCCTCTCTGTTGGGTCACCATTCCTGCTTTTTCTTATCTGTGTCATGGTTTTTAAAAAACAGAGTTTGCCAAAGCCCTCAGGACTGATGAATTCTATAATTGTTTTGTTGCACTTGTTAAACAATAAAATTTCAGCTGAGTAAACCTAAAGAACAAATTGGCTTTATTCAGTGACTTATGAATCAGGCAGCATCCCATCTTGCAGTAGAAGGGAACCCTGCCAAGCTGTAGGAAAGGAAAGGTTTTTAGAGGTAGAAAGGGGGAGGAAAAAGGAGATTATTAGCAAAGAATGCGTTGTTTCAGGCAAGGTCACCCTACTGAAGGGAGTGGAAGGGCTTGCAGGGTCGATTACCTCACTGGTGCTGACCAGGTAATTCCAGGTCTACGGGTTAAAGGTCACATTCCTGGCGAGGCTGGAACTGCAGTTAGATTAGGTATTAAGTCTTGGTTGCTGACTTAGCACAAGTGACTCCATTTTGGACCTATTGTCTCCTTTTTAACAATTCCTCTTTTTTGATCAGACTCTAAGCTTAACTGAGAGACGTGATCAAAATTTAAGGCATTAGCACCACTCTCAGCCATGCCCTATAGTTCTCATAGGTTCTGTCCATCCTCTGCATGGCAACCACAGGTTCTGAGATGTTTTGCTTTATCTTTGTGATCTTCACAGACCACAACTTCAGGGTCACAGTTTTTAAGTTGGCCATCCTCTTTTTTCTTTTTCTGATGTTCCAGTCCTCAGGGAGATCATTGCTTAGTGGTTAGTGGGGTGAACACATATTTAAACCTTTTGAGAGAATACAACACACAAGGAGATGACTATGATTATTATGAGGAGGATAATTCCCAATGTTTGGAGTACACTTCAGAGCCATGGTTCCCAAGACCTAAACCAATCAAAATCAAATAAGTCAAAGAAAGACCTTGCTGGTGGAGTCACTTTTTTTTTTTTAACCAAGTGTCTTGGAGCAGCTAAAGTGCTCTTATGTCACTGAGAGTCAACTTCCCCAGAAGTGTTAATCCAGGTACAGCAGGTGGTATTGGCCACAGACAGATACATCCTTGCTCAGCTAAAAGATAATTGAGGGCTATGCTATAGTTAAGAATAACTTTGGCTAGGGAGTCTAAGGATCTTTGTTGGGCAGCTATTGTCTTAGCAACAAATTTTGCAATATTTTCCAGACTTAAGAGACATATTTGATCACATTCTCATTTATATTTAGTCCTAACCAGAGGAGTATGGCCCTGCCAAAGGAAGTGAATCTGAGTCATGAATGACTCTTGGGGATTCCTTTTTAACTCGATAATGTAAATCCAGGGGAGTTGGCCAGCAAGGTGACTCAGATCATTTGTGCAAAGTTGGGGGCACAGGTAGAAAACCGAAGAACCAGCTATCCAGACATTCGTAGGCTCAAGGAGCAATGTAACCACCACGGATAGAGACAAATCCGATCAGGGCACTAGCCATCCCAGCTAAGGTACTGCCATTAATGTCATTACCAGAAGTCAAGCCAGGGGTCAGATAGGTTTGCAGCACATAGGGGGAGAAAATCCCCAAGCTTGAAATAAAGAGTCATTCTAAATACTTCATGGAGATGGGGGCTTCTGGTGAGATCTTTCAGTGAAAAGGAGCTCATCCAAACTAGGTAATCAGGAGAATGTGAGGAGCAGAATGCAGAATGCTACAGTTTGCATAGGTGTTTGTGTCTGATTGGGCACATTCAGTTATAAGTGGAGAATGGTAAAAACAAGTCCCAGGGCATTCTGGTTCTAAGAGTTGAACTTGGTAAGAAACTTCCAAGGGGCGTCAATCATGGTGCACAGTGACATTGGGCATGGAAGAGAAATTGGTCCCAGGGAAAACCAGGGGTCTCCAGCATCATGGACAGATCAGAATCTTTGATGACAAATCCAGCAGTCGGAGACTTACTCCCCTTAGGGCCTGGGAGATGTGTATGAGGGTGTTATCTCTCCAAGCCAGTGCCAGAGGAAAGGAGAGGAAGAGGACAAAACAAAGTTTCATGTTCAGTTCAAGTATGAGGTCTTGAACCGCTGTCTTTGGTAGAAGCCGTGGACCTAGATGTCAGCTATTTCTCTTCCTTGTCAATTTGCCTCAAGGCCTCCAGGGTCTGCCCTGGGCCAGGAGTCAGGGGAAGCCTTCTTTGGCCATGAGATGTGTACCCAGGCTTCTCTGGTTCTGCAGCTGTGTCAGTGGTCCAGAGAACTTGGTAAGGTCCCTTCTACGAGAGCTGCTTTCCTCCGATGATGTTTCCAGAATACCCACTCACCACGCTCACCACACTTCTGATTGTGACCCAAAGGATCCTTTGATTGGGATCTGGGAGGCTTCTTTAGCCTGTGGATGATAGGCTTTAGCATAAGACATTACAGACTTAGAGCAGCGGGTCATCCTAGTGTGAGACAACAGGGATCCACAGAAGGTTGTATAACAATGCCAGTGGTCTGCCTGTGACTATCTAGTGTGGAGTGAGTTTGTTTCCCAAAGGGGGTACTGTGAATATTTCTGCAAGGTCAGAGATGATGTGTTAGGCCAGGGAGTTCAGAGTCTGGTAGTTTCTGCAAGTTTAGAGATTTTAAGTTAAAGGATTCCATCAGTTCTCTTAACCTTGCCTGATGATGGAGGGTGAAGGGGACAGTGATAATTCAAAGAAGTTTGCAAGGTTTTTGTTAAGGCTTGTGTGATTTGCCCAGGTGAGTGGGTGCCTCAATGGCTGGAGATTGAGGAAGGCATACCATGTGTGGGGAATGCACTTTCTAACCATTTATTTGCTGCTGTGAGGACACCAGCCTCATGGCAGAGAAGGTTTCAACTCCTCCAGAAAACACTCCTACAATAACAAGAGCTACTGATAATCCACAGGAGGTGGCAACTGAATGAGGTACAGTTGCAGGGGCTCAAAGGGTCCAGAGGGAGGAGGACTGAGGCCTCTGGGGACAAAAATAGTTTTTACAGGATGATGGACCTGACAGGTCAGACATTGATGGTAAACTGTTTTTTTTTTTTTTTGCAATTTTATAGAAGTCTCCCCACCAATGTTTATTTATAGTCTGAGTTGTCTTCAATGCACCATGCTGGGTGAAGGAATGCAGAAACCAAAAAGCGGGGTTTGCCAGGGAACCAGAAAGAACCAAGCAGCTGTCTTGGATTTTCCCATAACCCCGACTGTTCCCTGAATTGGCAACCCTTGTGTGCCTATTGTGACTCCTCTGACTTGGGAGCAGATTGTTGACATGTTGCAAGGACAGCAGGACGGCAACAGTCTGGTGATGAGAGACCATTTTTGCAGAAGCAGAGTTGACTTCGTCCACTTGTGCCACAACCTTCAGAGTCTGTCACCGCTGCCTCTGCATGAACATCAGCTGGGGCGTTTCCCTGATGCTCAGGTTCAGTCTTTTTAGCGTGAGCCTCATTTTATGATATCAATTTCAGAAAGTAAAAGAATGGCAGTAATAATGGTTCTTTACTTGACATACATTTTTGATTGGGATCCCAGTGGACAGAGGAAATCCCTTTGTTTCCATAACATTGCCGAATTATGGACAGCCCCAAAGGCATACCAATAGTCAGCATAAATACTAACAATTCCTTCTTCTGATCACTGGCACCCTCTGGGAAGGGCACAGAGCTTGCTTGTTGGGTTGATTCAGCCTGTGGGAGACTTCCTCTCTCAAGCAGCTCATACTGGGTGGTAACAGCATAACCAGCTTGGAAATTCCCTTTCTTATTTTGTACAATAAAACCCCTCAACAAACCAAATGAGATCAGGATTAGTCAAAGGAGTGTCTGGTAACTCAGGCTCTGGTGTCACGAAACAGGAGGTCATTAGCTCATAATCATGGGGCTCGCCTTCATCAGGCAAGGGTAGTAATGGGCAAGATTTAGAACATTGCACCATATAGAGTGCAGATTATGTGGTGAGAGCAGAAGGATTTCCTAGGGGGTTAGTCTCCTGGTAGAGATGTGCTGAGTCAGTTCAGAATTAGGAAGCCTTTGAACTGTGTGAGGACTTTGTGAATAAAGTCATTTCCTGAGGTTAAATCCACCAAGGTGTCTACCACCTTTGCGGCTGTGACGTAGCCCTAAGGCAGTTGGGATAGGCGTGCACAACTGAGTCCAGTTGTGTGCTGTAATAGGCAATAGGCCTGTGTTCACTGCCACATTCTTGTGTGGACATCCCCAAGACAAGGTTCTCTCTTTCACGCACAAATAAGTTAAAGGGTTTGAAGAGTTAGGTAGCCCTAAGGCAGACTGCTCCTGCAGCACTCCCTGAGTCTTAAAAGGGCTGCTCCTGTTTGTCTGCCCATGGAAGGGGTTCTGGGACTGGAATTTTAGTCAGTTCATAGGGTGAGGAAGCTCATAGAGGAAAATCAGGAGCCCATAGTCTACAATAGCCAGCCAGGTCTAGAAATTCTTGAAGCTGCCACTTAGTCGTGGGCCTAGGACATTCTTGGATTAGCTTAATCCTTTCTGGGGACAGCTGGATTCCTTCAGCACTTAGATTATGACCTAGGTAATGAGCAGTGTCTAGAGATCATTGCAATTTCTCTTTAGAGACTTAATGTCCCCTTTTAGTTGAATGTTGCAGCAAGTACATGAAATCCTTCATGGACGTGTCTTCGGGAACTGAGCATAGCAGGAGGCTGTCCCCATACTGTAGAGGGTTGACTTCCCGGGGAACAGGAGGTACTTCACTCTCGGTGGGACACTCAGGAGAAATAAGAAGGGGCCTCATGGAACCCCCGAGGCATGACTGTCCAGGTATAGAGTTGATTGTTCCAAGTCAAGGCAAACAGATATTGGCTGTTAGGGTCTATGGGGAGGCTGAAAAAGGCTGAACAAAGGTCCACTATGGTGAACCATTCTGAGTCTAGTGGAACTGGTGACAGAAGGATGTCTGGGTTTGGGAAAACTGGGAAATGGGGAATAAGTCTCCTGTCAGTGGCTCTCAAGTCCTGGACAAATGGCCACGCCGCCCATTAGGTTTCCTGGCTGGCAAAATCGGTGTGTTGCAGAGGCTGATACAGGGAGTAGTCACCCTGGGCTTCTGCTGTCGGTGTGAGGGCTGGTGTGGCCTCAGGCTGTAATGGATATTGAAGCAATTTTGCAAGAGGGGTAATCATATCTACTGGAATCTTTATAGTCTCTGAACTTGCTATTCTACCAGTGTCAATATTAGAATCAGCCCACATAGTTTTGATTAAATCAGGGGATTTTTTTGTTGGAATCCTTTTCCTTCTATATCATGGACAGATTGTAAAGAACGTAAAAGGTCAGAGTCAGGTTGGCCAGGGAATTCTAAGGCGAGTTCTCCATTGCAAGCAAAGTGTATTAGCTCTTTTAGTTTAGAAAGGCAGTCTCTGTCCAATAGATTGAGGGGGGCTACATCACACAGCACAAGAGGATGCTGCTCAGTGCAAGGTCCCAGAGTCATTTGTACTGGTTGAGGCATAAACTCCCTCTGAACTTTACTGGATCCTTCCACTATGGAAAGCTTTTCTTCACTCCCAGAGATTTGTTGTCCTATGAGAGTGGGATTTAAAGTAGCTCCAGTATCTAGCAGAATTTGGCAAGTTTTCCCATTAACTTTAATTGTAGTTTCCCCTTGGCTGTGTAAGGGTATTTCTGATAGCAGTTTACCATAAGGTGCCTCAGAGCCCCATCAATTTTAGGAGGAGCCTATCTGGGGGCTCTCACTTAGGGACACTGAGGAATTGGCATAGGATCTTTGAGGGCAATCTTTTCTCCAGTGTCCCAGTTGATTATAAAGGGGCATTGGCCCCTGGGATAGACTTTTGATGATGGGCCCCTAAAGGGTGTGATGTGGGAGGTCCAGGTGTTACTTTGATCTATGGCCTGAACTGCTGTAGCTGTGTGGCCATTAATTTGGCAGGCCTCTGTTTATAATCTTGGTCCAGAGTCCTTTCAAAGTGTTCAGCTATGGTCACGAGTTCAGTCAGGCCTATGGCCTCCCATCCTCTTTTCTGTCTTTTTACTAACCTGCGAATCTTGGGAGATAATTCATTTACAAATAGGGCAGCTAGAGCTGGTGGGGTGGCCTCGTTTGTTGTATAGAATTCAGAATGCCCTAGGAAAAGCACTTCCAAAAGGGCTGTCTGTGTGCCATGGGTTCATCTTTCTCCGATTTGCATGTTGAATAATAAGCTATTCAATGTGGGCAGGGAAGGCTCCAGGAATGGCTTTTATTTTTTTAAGAATCTGTTGCTATATTGCTAGCTTTTTCTGGTCCCAAAGAGGACTATGTTGGAAAGTGAGGATCTTGACTATCATCCCTGGGATTAAGCCATTCTGCTTCCAGCATCCATTTTTGGGCTTCAGCAGGTCCTACTCAAGTGCACAAGTGGATGAAGATCTGGCAGCTCAGGGTCATAAGCCCTGATAAGGATTCTAAACCCTCTTCAAAAAATGGTTGGGGCTTCTCCCTGGTTTGGGAAATTCTTTAACTTTGGCCTTCAGTTCAGTTGTGACCAAGGAGTGAAAGTATATGAGGAGGATCACTTGCAACTTTGGGCAGTTTTATTTCAGGAGGTAACTCTTTAATCATCTAGAGTGGAAAGGCAGGTCAGATGGAGAGCTAGCAGGCCAGGAGGACTCAGATAAAGGAGGGCGGGGGCAGCAGCAGGGATCACATCAGTCCTGTCATCTTTTGTTTTAAGTTCCTCTTGTATCTTTCATGTTTCACTAGCCTTTTCCAGTGAATCTTTCAATGAAACTATTTTTGAATCTTAAAGACTTTTGGACACTTTTGTGTGCCAATTAAAGTAGGTATCACATCTTGTTCCTTTAATCAGGAACTTTTACTTTCAACTGCATTTCTTAAAAGACTGATCTTGTCGAATTGGAACATTCCCCAAAGAGTCATTGTAATTCTAGGTTGTTTTTAGTAAGATTTTGCCATTTTTGTAGATATTTATAACTTTGAGGACCATAGTTGTTAGACATAAAATAAGCAGGTGTGTCAGAAGGTGGTGCCTTAACTCTTTAGGGTTTAAGGATTCCATTGGCTAATCCTTTGAGTTTCTCAGAGCCAATCAAATACCTAAGAGAGATGTGCCCCTGGGTTGGAGATTGTGTAGTGTTTCATAGTGTGCCTCACTGCATGGAAATTTTGTTGAGGTTGTTGGGTGACCTAGTGTCAATCTAACCAGTTCTGTGACCAATTTATCCTATCACAGGAGTCTTCTTGAGGTGGAGAGTACTCTAACAGGTTGTGAGTGCTCAACCTGTACCCACCAATTTTTGCAGGTTTCTGGCTTTTGAGATCCCCATTGGAAATAGCCTTTATCTACACAAAATAAGAAAAACAAATATTTGCACCTTAACATACTAACAATAACCAAGAGATGTTACTGGGGACTGGCTGAGAGAAGATGGTACACACCACCAGCAATTCCCAGTGTGGCTCAAACCAGCAGACTCCAGTATACAGATTGGAACTGGGAAGGGATTCCAAACAACTGAACCAAGGGCTAGGGACGTGGGTTCCAGATGGAACATATGGCCAGCTCAAGCTGACCTTCTAAGCTCTGGACTGGAAAGTGATTAGATTATGAGATCAGTGTAAAGAGTGCATAACTCAACAGAGAGTAACTTACCCACAGTCCAGGGAAGTGGGGAGAAAGACAGTGAACTCAAAAAGGAGTTTGCCTGTGTTTCCTGTTGTCCTCGAATGCCATCAGAATTTCACTTCTGATCCTGCCTTTGCCACCAAATCTGTTAAACAACAAAAATCCAACTGAGAAAATTTAGGATCAAATTGGCTTTATTCAACAATTTATGAATCAGGCAGCATCCTATGTAGCCAAGCTGTAGAAAAGGAAAGGTCCTTAAAGGCAGAAAGGGGTCAGAAAAAGGAAATTATTAGAAAGGAATGCATTGTTTCAGGCAAGGTCACCCTCCTAAAGGGGGTGGAAGGGCCTGTGGGATGGATTACCTCACTAGCGCTAACCAGGTAATTCCAGGTTGATGGGTTAAAGGTTAAATGCCTGAAGAGACGGAAACTGCAATTAGGTTAGGTAATAAGTCTTGGTTTGCCCCCATGGGGCTTAGCACTAGTGACTCCATTTTGAGCATGTTGTCTCCTTTTTTAAAACACTCTACAACTTTGGTTTTTAATTAGCTTTTGATTAGTAAATTACAACCCCTTGACTTCCTCAGCTGTGTGAAAGAATATCATGCTACTGAATTGACTCCCAGGGCCGTCCCAAAGAACACCTACGGAAAATAATTGGAATGCGTTTCAAAAAGGCAAAAATGCTTCAGAAAAATCACCAATACATCCCATTCACAAATGTTTCTGTGTGTCAGCTACACTTCATTAGCTACAGATATTTCTTAAGCGCTTCATTTTGACCACAAGTATGAAGTTGCTGACCATCAACTGTTCTCTCAGAGAGAATTGCTGTGCACACATGCTTGAGTCAGCACATAGGCCCTCAGAACAGACCCCTTGGCCGGGAGACAAAAGAGAGCAGCCACATGCATTTATCAGGGCTTTAATGAGGCCTGCAGATTCTTATTTCTCTGCCAAAAATACTAGAACAAAACACAACATGGTCAAAGACGCAAAAGTGGGGGAAATCCCTTCATTCAGAAAAAAATAGTGTGATAGTTGAAAGAGGTACAGAGAGATGCAGTTTGCTGAGTTTTTCTGAGGTTATTTGCCTTAAATATATTCCTCTGGTGTTTGACCCAGATTCCTACTTGTCACTGAACTTTGGCTAATTGCCTTGAAGAATAAGAATGAATGGAGCATTCACACAAGCTGGGGGCTGGGGCAGCCACTTGATGCCATTGCCAAGGGTTCTTGTGTGCACAAGACCTCTCCCCTCCCCACCCTCAGGTACCCACACTTCTCAAGGAGGATGTTCCTTAGTGAGTGCCGAGCTTCTGGAATGGAATTTAGCCTCGAACCACAATTGTTATTTTTCCTCCAGCTAAAACCTTGTCTTCATCAAGCTGGGTGGTCTATTACAATGTAATATCTGTAAGAATGTGAGTGATTTACAGAATTCATAGACCTTATCACCAAAGGGGCAAACCAACATGTGCTTCAATTCAGGGCATAGATGTTTGTTGTTAAAAGATTATCCTTAAGTACCATTCTTAGGTGGCCAGATAACATCTTCAAAAGTTGTAGATAATTCAAGGAAATATATTAAAGCAGATTTCTGTTTCTATCAGCAACTTCTGACTTTCCCTCTTCTTGTCCCTAGGACTGCTTTATCAAACTTCCTGAGTTGTCCTCCCAAGGAGCTCTGGATAATAGATCCACATGCCTATGCTAACGTACCACTGTAGTCATTGATGGGAAGCGCTAACCCAGTGATTGCTGGCCATTGGGGATTGCCTAGATTAGCATTAGTAAATTTTCGGAGAGGTACATCTCTTCTTCTAGAATGGCAACGTGACTTAAAAAAACAAGCAAAGGGTTAGAATTTCTTGACATTTGGTGGGTGTCTAAGGTATCCTCGTGGGGTTAACTAAGAAGGAAGTGCCAAGTGCAGACTAACAAGAAAAGCTACTTGCAGAGAAAGTGATGTCAAAGAGACCCTGCAAAGGAGGGGCAAGGGTCCCTGAGGCTGTGGGATGGCATTCCTGCTCAGGATAAAATGTTACTGGGATGCTGAACAGTTGGAAGCTGACTGTTGGAAAGACAGAATCCAAGGTTACTTTATTTTAGATCTAAAAATGAAGTGCAAAGTTCACAAAATTTATATCAGGTGTTTGTGCCTTCTAATTTAATTATTTTTGGTAAGTCCTCCAAACCCACATCACTGGAAAGGATTGTGCACAGTGGGTGGCATCTCTGCATATCTTAAGACAAGGATATGTAGGTCCATAACCCCCTGCCCGCAGGCTCTCAATGGAAAAGCCGAAAGATTTATTTTTCTAACCGTGATCTGCATTGCTTCTTCGGTTTGCCCCAGTACGTATCTGTCTGATGAGTGAGCTGCACAAGATTTCAGGTAAGGAGGGCTGGAGCATGGTTCACAATGCATGAGTGGCCTGACTCACACACAGAGCTCTGAAATACAGGCAGGTCCCGGCTCGCACGGGCTCTGCCTTATACTTGATGATAGTTCTCACCATCAAGATTGAGTGCTGCGTGCTGGATCCTGCCAGCTCCCCAGGCCTGCGTGGGGGGTGGCCGTGCCTGGAGGATCTCTGGACCAGCATGTCTGCTCCTTTGCTGGAGCTGACTGATGTTTGGCGTTTGTTTGGAATATTGTTTCCATGATTCTTTTATTAAAATCAGCTGTGTGGGGCTCCCCTAAATTATTCTCTGTTCAACAAACCGAAGAATGTCAAATAGTGAAAGTATAATTTGAGTTATAAAATGGAGAGGCAGGTCCCAAGGTCATTTCTTGTGAAGACATAACGATGGGACCAGACAGAAACCTGTCTCTCTAAAGATACAATGGAAAAAGAAAATCAGGTTAGAAGACAGAGGAAGGGCTTCAACCAGAACTGATAGAGCAGTCCAGGAGGAGGGATGTGCTGGGGGAATGGGCCAGCATCCGTTTGAGGATTTGGAGTCGGAAGGAGGTCCTGGGTTTTCCAGATGAGGAAGAGTGAAGGGAAGGGATGGGGCCACCTTCCCTTACTGACAGAGCTGATTCTAGAATCCCTAGATCTGGATCTTAGTCTATAGATTCTTGCACCAAAACATGGGGTTTCCCAGTGAAGTAAAAATTGAGCTGAAACAGGGAAGACCCAACTATTTACACACATCTCCCCTATTCTGAGAAATGCACTGTCTCCATGTGGTCCAGTTGTCATTGCAGTAGATGACATCTCTGTCTGCTGAAAGGCTGAAGCAGCTGTTTCCCTCTGGGGTGGATGGTTGTCATTGCAAATCCAGCTTGACTGTTGTGTGTCTTCATCAGTGGTGCTCTAATTTTATCCGATATAGGATGTACTTGTGTGTGACCAGCTGAAACGTGGCACGCTAACTTTGTCACGCCAGGGCCTCGGTGCCTCCAGACCTTGGATGGAATGTGCTGGATACAACATCAAAAGTCCTAAATAATTGGCAAAGGGTCCAAAATTAGATTCAGATGCTCCTTGCTTGGAGTCCTCGAAACTTATTATTTCCATGGAATTCACAAAAGCAACTGGTGTCCCAAGGGAAACTCCAGGTTGCTATTGACCGCTCAGGGCCTTTTGCATTCACCTTGAAGTTGGGACCTTGTTACCTGCAGACACCCGTTGCCAGGCTGGTGACGCGCCAGCCCCAGGCTGCCCCGCGAACTCACCCTTTCCTCGGTACTGGCCTGTCTGTCAGAGCTCGAGCTGGGTTGTGCTTTTCTTGCTGCTGTTTACTGTGGTTTTTTTTGCCTTTTCAGGCTCATCTCTTCTTTGGGTGTCAACATTATTACAGTCCAATGCTAAAATTCCCTTTTAGTTTCTTCAAATCTAAAAAAAAAAAAAAAAAAAAAAAATATTCTATGTGTTCCAAAAATGAAAAATCACAGATTGTTTCTCTCTTACTGTTTTGCCCTCTTGAACTCAAGTCTGCTGACACGTTTCTAAGATCAAACCATGAAGCACCAACCACTGCACCGGGAGGTGAGGGTATTCGTTCCTCTTTATTTCTTTCTGTGAATGGGATTCGTGCTTTCCTGTTGCCTCATCTTGCCTGATTGGGGGACGCTCTGTGCTTTCCACAGGTAGGGTCAGAGTCCCGGACCTCACTGATTCTTCGGAGCACCTGGGTGCCAGCCAGGCCTGGCTTCACTACTTTCCTTCCCGAGGGAGGTGGCATGGCGGGGTCACACCATTGGGTACTGGTGGAGCTGGACATTAGGGCGCCTCGCACTTCTCATAACTTAGAGCACCCCGGGGCCTGCACGGGGGGGACGGTCACGAGGAATGAAGGAACGCTGGTGAATCACGCCTTCCTCCTCCTGGCAGGACCTCCAGGGAGAGCCCACCACATAGGCAGTGGGGCCGGATGGGGGCTGGGATGTGGGCTGGGCTGCAAAAGCACAGTTCCTGGATCCTCAGGCCACTCTACCTCAATGTAATCATTTCTCTGAAATTTAGAATGTAACTCATTTATGTGGAATTCTTTCCTTGTTTTTCCTGTTTTTAAAAAGTATTTGCCCACTGTGAATTGTGTAAGACTGTTGAATCATGGATCTGTACCTCTGAAGCAAATAATACATTATATGTTAAGAAAAAAAAAAAGAAGAAGACGAAGATAGCAGGAGGGGAAGAATGAAGGGGGGTAAATCAGAGGGGGAGATGAACCATGAGAGACGATGGACTCTGACAAAAACTGAGGGTTCTAGAGGGGAGGGGGGTGGGAGGATGGGTTAGCCTGGTGATGGGTATTGAGGAGGGCACGTTCTGCATGGAGCACTGGGGTTATGCACAAACAATGAATCATGGAACACTACATCTAAAACTAATGATGTAATGTATGGGGATTAACATAACATAATAATAATGAAAAAAAGTATTTGCCCAATTAGTTAATGGTCCGCACAAACCAGTCAAAGGGCACCATGGTATGGTAGGAAGCAATAAGAGGGTGGGATCTTTTTTTATTCTTCTAGTACATTTCTGCATTGACCCTGAGTGGGATTTACTTGGTCTAATACGTGGTCTCTTTATCTCTAAAAAGAAGAGGGTGGCTTGAGCGATTTTTAGGATCACTTTCTATTTAACAAACCAGTAGGTTGACATATAATTAAGTGTGGGTGCAGATGTGTGTGTCCAGGAGCCAAGTAAGTTGTGTGGAGGGCTGCTGGGGACAAGTGTCTGGGGGCGGCTGGGATTGGCCCTGGGCGACGGGAGGCCCCTCAGAGGGTCAGACAGGGGAGCGCGGGGAGCAAGTGAGGAGGGTCCTGAGAGCCCTGAGTGCTGGGAGAGGGAGGTGACAGAGGGAGTCTGAGCAGGGGGAATCTGGAAGGAATTTTCTACCCCGCAACATGTAAATAGAAATGTTGCTTTCCACACCCATGTTTTGTCATGACAAAGGCAAAAGACGGGATTTTCCTGTTTTTAAAAGAATATTCCTCTCAGAGCTTTTGATGTTATCCCTAAATAGTCTTTCATCTCTTCGGTTATGCCCCCAAGTGACCCTAAGTCCCCTTTGGCAAACAGAGCCACCGAGAAGTGGAGTTTGGGTCAAATTCCCCTGGCGAAAGGGGAGGACCCCGGCTTGGAAGGACTGGTGCTTGCTCGCCCCCTCCTTGGCCGCATGGTCTCTGCATGGAGGGACCCCTCCCTCTGCAGCTCGTCAGGGCTGACGCCTGTCCTGCTAACTGTCCCCAGGGAGTGGCTGGCGCATCAACACTCAATCCCTTGACCTCTGGACTGACCTTCTAGGGCAGGGCTCAGGGCTCACCGGCACTGTGGTCTGGGTCCTGCACACTTGCCCACAGCTTGGGTCTCATCCCGGCTCCCAGCACTGTGGTGAGAGGTGCAGGTCACCCGGCTGGGGACAGACCACCTCTCTCCTGTCGCTGCTTCAGTGGCCCGTGCTGATGGAGTTTGGGCAGGAATGTCCCCTTTACACTGTGCAGACGGGGTCACTAGCCTCCAGGGACGTCAGGGGAAAAGGCCTCAGATTCCCTCACTTTTTGGTTCCATCCAAGCAAGGGCTGCCTGGCTGGGATTAGAGGAATCATCCCTGCACTGGGGGGTTAGTCTCTAACACCTGAGATTTGCTTTTGGGTGTCTCCCCCCCAACTCTAGAGATGGAGCTTGGTGGGGTCAGGCCCCAGAAGGGCTGTCCTGAGAGCCAGCCACCCCTGCCACCAAATCTACCCCACTGTTTTCCTTTTTTCATTCAGGACGATGCAATGGTTTTAGCCCAGGGGGCCGTTCGAAGAAGCAAAACGTCATGATTAGGAAATGCCAGCATTAAATAATTTCTCTGGGCTTCATTTCCTCTCAGAATGGAATCTCAGCAGGGGCTCGCAGCCCCCAAGCCTTTCCCCTTACTCGGCTGTTTTAGATCCAGTTCCAGGACCTTCCTTGATCCTGGTGGTGAGCATCCCCGCCCCCAAGCCCTCTTTGGAGTCCTGGCCATTGAGCTGAGATATTTTAAAATCACAGAAGCTTAAGGCTGGAAAGCATTTTGACAGGTCCCCCCTGGCCAAAGTTAAATGCCTTTTCCCCTGTTTTGCTGAGGGGTTCCCCTCCAGCATGCTGGCTCTGGATGCAGCCCCTCGCTGGGCAGCCCCTTCAGCAACAGCCCTGGGGCTCTGCCCTGTAGCTGCTCACCTAAAGCTGGCCCGCCACCGGATCCTTGGGGCCTCGGGGGACCTCTGGGAAGGTAAATAGGACCAGGCTTCCGGAAATGTCAGTGGAAATAGAGCAGCGCCTTGCAATAAACAGGAGGTGAATGGCATCACACCTCCAGAAGGTAGAGTATATTCCAGCCTAACTATATTTCAAACAGCGCCTACAAAAGCATTTACTAGAATATTCTAGCTCTGACCTGGCTGGTGCTGGGGGCAGTGTGGCAGTGTTAGGCCTGGATGTTGCACTTCTTATACTGACTACATCGAGATCTGACTTTTTAGCCTGGGGTCCACAGAAGTCACCGATACTTTTCTGCACAACTCTCCTTTATTCGATAATTGCATTGATTGTTTTAATTTGTGGATATTTATGGATAGCACAGGTGGTTCAGTGGGGAACAGGCCGACGTGCTCCATGCCCACATGGATTTCACAGCCCTGCAGGGAGGCGAATGGTCCCAACCACAGGTTAGTGTTTGGGTACAATTGTGGGAAGTGGCTTGAGGGAAGGAAGGCATGCTTGGAAAGTCACAATGGGGCAGGAAAGGCTTTCTGAGAAAGGGATGTTCACATGGAGCCCTCCAGGGTTACTGCTGTCAGCCAGGAAGGAAAAGGGGTCCTAGGAGAGAGGAAAGCTGTGGAAGAGCCTGGCCTACAGGAGGAGCACAGGGGAGATGTGGTCCACCAGCAGGAGGGACCCGCCGTGCACAGCGGCTGGGAGCAGGTGCGTCTTTGCCCTGAAGCAGTGGGAACTCTCTCTAGGCTTTTAGCCTAGGCACACTCTTCATCGGATGGACCTTTCTCTAGGGTCACCTGGGATGCTGTGTAGACTGGAGTGGCCCCAAGTGGAAGGAAAGAGCCAACAGGAGGTTGAAGCCCTCATCCAGGTGAGCGAAGATGAGGCTTTAGTGGGAGGCTTCCGTGCTCATGGGAAATGTCCGGGTCAGAGACACTATGGGACACTTGTCAGTCTGCAGATGTGGCCTTGAGTGAGTAAGCTTTGGCTGAGATCTAGAGGGGAGCTTGCAAAGGGAGGAGAGAAAGGCCAGCCCAAGCTTCAAGTGGGGGCTCCAAGTTAGATGCTAATGGGGTCCATGCATAAGGATGCCAGGGCCCCCCTCCTTCTGTGTTCCTGTGTCCTGGCCCTGCTTTCTGTGATTCAAGAATCACCCCCCAGCTGTGTGAGGTAGCTCTGCCTCCACTCCCAATGTACATATAGAGAAACTGAGGCACAGGAGCATGAGGCCACCCAGCTCAGGCAGTCTGAGCTCTTCACCCTGCCCCTCTCCCATTTGGGCAAGCCCCCTTGGAGAGGCCGATGTTCACTACTCAGCTCAGCCAGTTGTTGCCATGGGATGGATATGGGTCAATAAGACCTTTTGAGTTTTTGAGGTCTGGATTTTTATGTAGTTTCCTCTTTTTAAATATCACCAATCATCACTACATCAAAAACTAATGATGTATTTTATGGTGACTAACATAACATAGTAAAATAAAATTTAAAAAAATATCACTAATCCCTTCACCATTTTCAAAAGCACGTTGGAGTCAAAGAAATCAGGAGAGGATACTTCGGTTTTAAGTCTTTAAGTTAAAGGTCAGAAGGGGAGGAGGGACTGTCACAGGATTTGGAGAAATAGGGGTGGCCCGAGGGCCACGGTGTCCTGGGCTGCATGGGCTGAAAGCAAGGGGTACTTCTGCCCAAGGAAACTGCAATTTATGGTTGATTTTTCTCCTTGCATGATTCTACCCTCATCCTGGCTGGACATCCTCCCTTCTGTGGGCAGTCCTGAATGTCCTTCCTTTTTCCTTTATGAGGTCCTCCATTCATTCTGCATTCCCAGGCAGGAGGCACAGAGGACTTCAGTGATCTGGGTCTGGGATTGACACCTCTGGCCTGCGAGCCAAGGCTGAGTGAAGTAAGAAACTGGGACCTGTGTCTCAGGTGGATCAGGTGACCCCAGGACCCACCAAGCAGGGGCCGAAGACCGACCACCCATAGGCACAAACGGGCTCAGAGAGAGTTTGGTTGGGGCCACCCAGGTGGAAGGAGTTTTCAGTGTTTAACACTCACTGGATTTCACATGCAAATTTGAATTTGGGGTCTTTCCTGACAGGTGATGCTGGGGAGCATGGAGATCTTCCCACATGGCTACATGGAGCTCTCTCTCCAGTTAATCACAGCCCCTACCCCAGCCCCATGGTCTTCCACTTGGCTTACTTTACCAACTTCCCTACCTGCCTACACTCTCTGGGCAGATGAGTTTGAGGCCCTCCCAGAAAACTCAGTAAATCAACCACAGACCTCAGGGCAGGAGGTACCAGTGGAAGGAGCAAATGAGTGAATGGATTAATGAATGACCAAGCAGATCCCCTGTGACAGTCTGCCCTGCCCCATCCAATAGCCCTAGAATCATGACCTCTGTATCACGGGCAGAATTGGGATGTGATTTCCGGCTCCTTACTCTGCGCCAGGACCCCACATTGATTCTTGGGTCTGTGTCAGGTACCACCCACACAAACTTGGGGAGAAGAAATTTCTGGCAAAAATTAGTCATCCAAAAAGCAGTGGGTATGTCTCCCTCGCTTTCCTCCAAAACCCTAATTCTGAATCTACTGCATAATAAGAGTAATAAGTGCACCGGGGGCTCCCTGCTTCGGGGTGTCCCCAGCTCCCCGCAGTGCTTAATTCACATTCAGTCATTTCCCTTCAGTCCCAGGCTTGGGGTTGGGCATGAGATCCATCCCACAGCAGTGTTTGTGCTCAGACTGAATGGGGTCTGTGCCTACACGGTCCGCAGGGAAGGACATCCCTGAGCCAGCCCTCGTCCAGGGAGCCTGATTTTCTCTCTCCCTGCTCACCCCTCATGACTTCCCTTAGCTGCCTCCTGCAGGCCCAGAGAGAGGGGTCCTGGTCCCCGGGTTCTGCATTCCACTCTTCCTTGGGGAGCCTCCAGCTAAGGCCGGGCCACCGATCAGACTTCAGAAGTATCCGTGCCGGCCCCTCTGTGCCACCTCCAAGCTGTGGGGTGGAGACCTGTTTATTTTGGGTTTGATGAGTAAATCATGTGGAACAGAATCAAAAGCTCTGCTGAAGTCAACACAGATGACATCTGTCACTTCCCCTAATCCCTCAGGCAGGGGAGAGGGGTTTGGATTAATTAGGCTCTTTAAAACATTTGCCAACAAATGACTCAATGCCCTCTTCTTTTAGTGCACTAGTGAGTGAAAATGCTGCTTTTTCGCCCTTGTTTTCACATTTGAAGGGTCAGGTTTTGAGGTCAAGTGTCCACTGTATCCTTTTCTCTTTGAAAATGCACAGGTAGTGTAACCACTACTATTGAGTATGCCCATGGTAGAAATCAAGCGTTCTTGTTTCTCATGAAACGTATCGGCCATGTATCCAATAAGGAGCATTGTCTGGCCTGAGCTTCCCCTGATTGACAAGGGAAGCATGTATTTCGGGTGAGAGTCTCTGGAAGCCAGGGATGAGTCCAGTGTAATTAAATGGTGCACTGTTCTCTGTTTATCCGCTGAAACATGGCTGTGCCTTGGAGGACACGCCGCATACTCTTGTCTTCAGAGGCACGTGTGCGACTCTTACCCTTACGCAGAGGACGGTTTGTCTCCCAGGTCTTGACTTTGGGAGAGACTCAGCACAGGGCAGATCCCGCACTTGCAAACCTGAGAGTGAGCGCACCCTAGCCTTCTTGCTGGTCCCATCTGGGCCTTGTCCCCCACCCAGGCCCTTTTCATTATCCCTTTGCTGTCCCTATGAAACAGTGTCCCCTCTACCCATTTGACCTGGGGGCCCTGGGTCCTTGTCTTATTTCATTTTCTTAGAACTGACTAATCCTCATCCAGTCTTCCCGACTGACTCTATGTGAAACCAACCTTCTGTATATTTCTGCCTTGTCTCCTCACTGGGGGGAAACTGAGGCAGGACAGAAAGAGCCTTGGGCTTGCATCCAAGAGATCTAGACTTGAGAACCAGCTCTCCACACACTACCTGTATGATCTGAGAGTCATCTGATGCTCCGAGCTTCTGTTTGCTCCAATTTAGAGTAAGCATAGTAGTATCTTTCTTATAGAGTTGTTGTCAGGATTAAGCTAATATAGAAAAAATGTGTGCAGCTCAATCGCTGCACATGGTGGTACTTAACAAATGTTAGGCAACAATCCATGTCCTGAAAGCTGTACAATTAAGCTATGGAAGGAAACATAAGGGCTTCCCTTCCGCAATAATAAGAAATTACTGTGTAAACCAAAACACTGTCATGGAATTGTAGAGGGTATCAAGCTAAGTGAAATAAGTCAGACCGAGAAAGACAAATACCATTTATAATTTCACTAATGTGTGGAATCTAAAAAACAAAGCAAACGCACAAACAAAGCCAGAAACAGACTCATAAATACAGGGAACACAGTGGTGGTTGCTGGGTGTGTGGGGGGGTGAAACAGGTGAAGGGAACAAAGAGGTACAAACTTCCAGTTATAAAGTAAGTCACAGGGATGGAAAGCTCAGCATAGGAAGTCCAGTTTATGATGTCCTAGTCATGCTGTATGGGGACAGGGGACCACACTTGTCCTGGGAGCACTGAGCAATATACAGACTTGCTCAAGCATTATGTTGTACACCTGAAACTAACCTAACACTGAATGTCAACTATTCTTCAATAATAACAGGTAAAAAAATTCTGGAAGGTCTAAGTCCCTGAAGGACGGTCCTTTTCTAGGTGATCAAAGGCCAGTTGCTGAGGTCAGGGACGGGCAAACGGAAGAGCAATCCTGCTTGAGAAAGACAATCTTTCTCAAGTGAAGAGGAAGTGGGAAAATTGCGTCAGCCTAGTGGGCTCCTGAGTCTGTAGGAAGTCTAACGTAAAGAAAACTCTCTCTGCCAAGCCATCTTCCATGTGGGAGTGACACCAAAGGACCCGGGGGTAACCCGGGGCTGAGGCTGCTGACTGACGTGATGGGCTGTTCCCCCAGCCTCTCAGCCTTGAGATGTCCCAGCCTGAGGTCTTCCCGTGGTGAGGTTATGCAGTTTTTAAGTCCCGGGTCTCTCTGGTGGGAGGGGTCTCAACTCTCCCTCAAACCTTTTGAAGGTAGAGGTGAACTAACCAAAGCTGCAACCAAATTTCCACCCAATTCAACTCCTGAATCTCTCTGATTTCTTCTTTTTCTGCCAGCCAGAGAGAAGACTCACGTGATTAGATTTAGGCTCTCCCAGATAATTCAGGATAATCTCCCTGTTTTAAGGTCAGCTGATTAGTAACCTTAACGACATCTGCAAAGTCCCTTTTTTGCCATGTTATTTGACATATTTATGAAGCAAAGGTCATGGGGCCCAAATTCTGTCTACTACACTTCCTGTTCCAGAACCAGTAATTAACGAACAAAATAAAATCCTCTTAAAATTACATACATCCTTCCAGTCTTAATTAGTCAAGTGAGGAGGATAAATAGGCACAATTTTCTTGATCCCTGTTCTCACGGTGCTTCCTTCCCCCCCCCCCCCCGACCACCGCCTAGCAAAGGTGGGAGAGGCCCTGAAGGACAAGGTCCTGGCTTGCATAGTCCAAGTAGAAGTAGAAGGCCTATGGCTATCTGACACTTATTTCCTTAGCTCTCGGTGATGCCGACAGCTACCAGCATTTATTACGTGTTTACTCTGTGCCAGGCATTGTGCGAAGTACTATAGGCACATCATTCCTTATTTCATCTTCCAACGACCCCATGAGAGTGGCATTATTAGAAGGAGGTTTAAAGGTCACCTGCTGTCACTGGAGTAGGTCTCTGCTGCACATCAGCCCTCATCCCAAGTGGTATATGAAGGTCACTTCCTTCCACATGTGGCTGATCTTGGCGCAAAGGGCAGCAAAATGTTCGCCTTCTCCCTGCACTTTGGAGATGCTCCGGTGCCCCTGGTGCCAGCTACTCTCTGCCCAGCTGACCCACTCGCGCACATTCTATGAGTCAGCACCCTCCTCTCACTGACTACGTGGGACCAGGGGCCAGTCCAGACCCCTGGTCAGTGGTTTCCAAAGCATTTTAGGTTTGGACAGGTTTAGAAACGTTTCCAACCAAGACCCAGAAGCTTTGGTTGGGGGTGAGGGGGTAGGAGGGAGAAGCTGATCCCCACCTAACCCCTCCCCCACCTCTTGCAGGAGCTTAGAGGGAACCCTTGGCCTGAAAGATGGTGCCCGAATAGAATGAAGAGATGACTCTAAGGGGCTGCTCTTCCCTTAAATCTTTCCCAAGGGCCCCTGGACCTGCTACAGGAAGGTCTAATTCTTGTTTTGATTATTAATTTGTAACACTAGACATTTTGCTTGAAAAGTGATATGAGGCAACTTACAATAACACATGTGGACTATGACAAGATAGAGGATAAATAGGGAAGTAGACGTGAGCGGGAAGTAAGGTGAGCACCCAGCGTTCTGGGCACTTTCAGAGATGAGCTCAGACTGGGCTCAGAAGTTATAAAAACACAGGGGTTCTAGGGTCAAATATGTTTGGGAAACTGCTTACTTTATCCCAGCTTTGGGGACTTAACATGCACTTCAGAACTTTAAGGGATCTGGGTTTCCTTATGGTAAAGAATCCAATTAAATTTCTTTCTATCACATACACACACACACACACACACACACTGCTTGTTTTTCTGCTATGGCAATAATGGGATGAACTGAATACGCTGTTTCAAACCTACTCTCTCAATATTGTAGCGTAAACATTTTTCAGAGCTGTTAAATAATTTTTTTCTCAAACACATTCCTTAATAGTTGCATTAATAATCCATATCATGATTATACAATAATTTATGTCCCCAAATCCTATTGTAATATGTTTAGGTTGGGTCTCATTTTTTTAACCTATAAATAGCCCTGGATGTATAGCTTTAGAGCTAAATCTTTGCAGAGATCTGTGATCATATCCTCAGGATCTATCCTTTCCATTGGCATTTCTGGGTCAAAAGGTATATGGATTTTAAGGTTCTTGATACATACTGCTATTGTTGAATCTTTACAATAATTTAATATTATTCTTTAATTTTTGGTTTTGAAATAATTTTAAAGAAACAAACAAACAAAAAACTTGCAAGAATAGCCCAAGGAATTTTTCCCCGGAATCATTTGAGAGTCTGTCATAGCCATGTGCCTCAACACCCACAAGTGCTTTACTGTGTGTTTTGTGCAAACAAGGTAAATCTTCCACATGACCCCAGCATAGCTGTTGAAGTAAGGAAATTAATGTCCATACAGTGCTATTCTGATTCCTAGACTTCTTTCAGCAGTTGTCCTAATAATGTCCTTTGTAGCAAAATGATTCAAACCAGGTCATATGGTGCTTTTAGTTGTCCTGTCTCTTTCAGTCTTCTTCATTCTGGAACAATTTCTTAATCTTTCCTTGACTTTTATGACCTTAATGCTTTTGAAGATTACAAGCTAGTTATCACATGACACCCTTCAATTTTGGTTTATCTGATGCTTCCCCACAATTAGAGTCAGATCATTCATATTTGTCAAGAACATCACGGACACAATGCTGTACTCTACTCATTGCCTCCCATCAGGTGCCAGATGATTCTGTTTTAATCCTATAACTGGTGACACTGACACTGATCATTGGTTAAGGTGGTGTCTATACAAACCATGAGAGACGATGGACTCTGAAAAACAAACTGAGGGTTCTAGAGGGGAGGGGGGTGGGAGGATGGGTTGGCCTGGTGATGGGTATTAAAGAGGGCACGTTCTGCATGGAGCACTGGGTGTTATGCACAAACAATGAATCATGGAACACTACATCTAAAACTAATGGTGTAATGTATGGTGATTAACATAACAATAAAAAAATTTAAAAAAAGGTGGTGTCTCTACTATAGGCATTCTCTACTGTGAGATTTCTTTCTTCATCTTTGTAATGAATAAATATTGTACAAGGAGATATGTGAATATCCTATTTCTTTTCACACTTTCAACCACTCATTTTAGCATCCATTGATTTTTTGGGGGAGGAACTATTACTATAGTACTTGCCAAAAGTGGTGATTTCCTAATTCCACTGTACCTTCTGTATTTATTAGTTGGCTTTCAACTCTAACGCCGAGCTTTCTCTTTTCCCTATTTCTTTGTGGAGTCCTGTTTCATTCCATGGATTATGGTGTATTGGCATCATTCCTTATTTTGATGCTCAGAATGTGCCATGTTTAACCAGTGGGAACCCATCTCCCTGGCACCTGTGTCCTTTTGTCCTGTCTTCACTATAGTTTTGGCACCTCTTACCTTCTGTTACAGTAAGATGTTTCTACTTGAAATCAGCCATTTCTCCCTGTGGCTTTAGTTCCTTTCACTGGAGAATGGCAATTAGACACCAACATCTGCATGTGAGGTGTGCTCATTGCTACTGTGGTGTTGCTGCTTTGTGTCTTCTCCAAGGATAGAGCTGGAATTTATATGTATATAAGTTCACAAGGATACTTTAAGTCCAATGCTACACTGTAGGAACCATCTTAACGTTGTTCCTATATTTGTAACTCTATCATCTTCTTATCATCAGTATATTTGCCTATTTTATTGCTCATATATAACCAATCTTTGTCCCTATGCCCAGCTGCCCCCATGTTCCATATGGACTATCTCCTCACCTGGCTCCACCTGTGATCCCAGGATGAGGATGCTGCCACCATGTTGGCCCCTTTTTCCTACACGTATTACCCTTCCTCACCCTGCTGGGGCTCTGACCTCAGGCTGGGACAGCTGTCACTCTCTTTCCTTGTCATGAGCTTTTACTTGACTGGGTCCCAACTAATGGCAATTATAATGAATTATTCAGGGAGCAAGGATGGAAAGAAGAGTGGGTTATGATTATTCTTACTGAGGATAATCTTGTCAATAAGGAAAGGGGGCAATGATCTTAATTGTTTTTGTACTGGTATTTAGAATATGCACTAATTATGAAATAGGAAAAAGTAACTAAATTTTGAAATATGATGAAGACACAAGTTAAGAGATGAAACTGTATGTGGGAGGCTGTGCACAGTAGGATTACAAGTTCAGTTCTGATAACCACACCTGAGAAAGGAGCCCAGAAAATAATTCTGACATCTTACTTATGAAAGGACTGGAAACAGTAAGTAAAGTGTCAGTAAACAAATACAGAACACTCAGCAATAAAAAGGAACAAAATATAATTAATACATTTCAATTATAACACATTAAAAATTGTGGTTTTACTCTGAGAAGGTGCAGGTGATTCAACATCAAACAATCTATTCCTATCATTCGTCAAGTTTAGAGACTAAGGAGAAAAGCCATGTGATGACCCTAGTTAATGGCAAAAAGGCTTTTGGTAAAGTCAAAAATAGAATTCTTTCTAAACTGTATAGTAAATTGTGAATAGACAAATACTCCTTAAGTAATAATATCTATCCAAAACCCATGGCCAGCACTAATGAGGATGCATATGGTATTTTGTCTCCAAAATCAGGAACACACCCACATGGCAGGTATTACAGAGGCTGCCCAATTTTGCATTGGAAAGTTGAGAAACTTTACTAAAAAGTGTGAAATAAATGAGATAAATATGGAAAGCAGGAGAACAGTTTATCTGTATGTCATAGCATCTAGTAGTGGTGCATTAACTCAATATGGTGACCACATACACAATATATCTATAAAATTTAACATCTCTACTGTACTTATAAAATATGAGAAAGAGCTCTATAGCAAGAAACAGCTATGATAACTTAGAAATCAGCTTCCAAATAACAAAGGCACGTTACAGGAAAACTAGAAATTTAACTGCAATGAGAACGATTACCATGGATAAGAAGAAAATAGTGGTTTCAACAGTGTCATCAATGTCCTTTAAAATTTTTCAGTCTAAATTTTTGTAGCTGTAGTTCTTTTTTGAGCATTAATCTTTTACTTGCTCAAAGCCCATGTATTTATGTGTTGGAGAATAGTCCTCATTATATCTTAAAATCAGGTTTGTCGTAGAATAATCTTGAGGTCAAAAAATCTACCTGTAGCCATGTAACTGCCACCACAACCAACGTGCAGAATATGTGCATCCAGCTAAAAGTGTCCCTATGCTCCTTGGCAGCCAATCCTTCTTCCCATTCCCAGCCTCTGGCAACCACTGATTTGATTTCTGTCCCTGCAGGGTTGCCTTTTCCAGAATACCATGTACATCGAATCATGCGGTATGTAACCTTTTCAGTTTGCTGCTCTTACTCAGCATCATGCTTTTGGGATTCACCCATGTTTTGTACATATCAGCAGGTCATTCCTTTGTACTGCTGAGTAGCATTCCATCGTGTGGATGTAACCATGGTTTACCTGTTGCTCGGCTCAGGGACATTTGGGTTATTTCCAGTTTTTGACCACCCTGTAAAGCTGTTACAACATTTGTGTAGGTTTTTATGGGAACATGTGTTTTCATTTCTCCTGGGTGACTATTGAGCAGTGGGATTGCTTGGTTATATGATAAGTCTGTGTTTAACTTTATTAAAAATAGCATTTGTTTTCTTATTCTTGGCTCCATGTTATTTTCCTTAGCTTGATTAGCTCTTCATGGTGATTTTATTTACCCTTGTTGTCTTTTCACATTGGCCTCCTGACATTGAATAAAACCATCTCTCTCCATAGTTTTCAACTCTGGTTACTCATCAGAATCACATCTACAATGTAAAAACTATATTATGGTTGCCAGAGACATTTAGTTGATCTGAAGAGGAAAGGATCTTTTATTTGTACTTGAAAATGTTTCATGTGTCATTCATATTTTATTGGTCAAGGTTGAGAACTTATGTCTGAAGTATATCATTTAAAATTGTGGGTGAAAAGAGAAATATTAAAGATGGTAGAATAAAAGGAAATGTAGGAAGGACAGACAGATGAGGTGCACCTCCGCTGTCCCTTCACCTTTTGCAAAGGAGAATAAGTATGTGCTGCATGTGGGAGTGGGCTTGGAGACAATGTCTAAGTACGTTGTTTAATGTTGTAATGGCGGCTGTGGGAATAACCCAAACCAGAAGCTCTTACAGAAGTTGTCTATAAAATGTGGGATGAGGAGGAGGGGGATACAGGAAGAGATTTTTACTCTTCATTTAATATCTTTCTGTACTGTGTGAAATACTTTCTACCATGTCGATGTGTTATTTTTATAATAATAATTTAAGATATGAGTTTAATTAAAGGATCAATTGCTAGTGTGAAGTGGGTGTTGGAAGGTGTATTGTCAGTATGTGGGGGGCACTATTTGTAGGAATAGGTTCCTACCAGAAGTGCCAGGGAGGAAGGGCATCCAGAATCCAGAGAGGCCAACTTTACTGAGGTGGGAAGTCTCCACTGAGGAGGGAGGATGGATGTGTGTGTGTTGTGGGGGGGGCTGTGCTTTGTGTGGAAGGACAGGGAAAGGCTCTGAGTACTCTGTGGGGTGCGGTCCTCTCAGCTCTTTTCATTCACTGATGGGGGGGGCATGGATTGATGACTTAAGGAGAAGAGGCTGATTGTGGGTGGGGGGCAGCAAATGTCATGGAGTCAGTGAGTGAAGAGCGACAGCCCTGGACCATAGGAATAAGGTTGACCAGATGGCTGAATTCTGGGACTTCCAGGTCCTTAGCCTAATTATTTCAGAAGATGATGCTGAAGACAGTGAGACCCTGGAAGATGAGTCTTAAAGACCACTCCCCTCCCATCACTGTGTGAACCATACTGAAGTCCCTTGGAGCCCCCAGAGACCTGTGGGAAAAGCAATTGTGATTTTCTTAAAATAAGGGTTCAGGTATAGGATTGGGAGAGTAAGCCTTATTTGTCCCCTAAAGATCTCCCCTACGGTCTGGTTCTCAACTGGGTGTTGCCAAGTATCCCTGGCACCCTGGCATTTTACCTCTGCTTGGTGTTCATGTTGACACCATGTCCCTGGTTCCCTGGCAGTTGTATAGCACCTTGCAAGAACTCAGGAGTGATGCCTCCCTGACTTGTGCTCCTGAGTGCCTCACTCACTGCACCCAGGCCCTGGCCCTGGTTGCTATTGTAAGAAATGGTAACAGGAAACCCTATGGAAATGGCTGGTCAATTTCTTCTCAGGCTTCTAAACGGAACTATGGTTTCAATTTGGGAACGAGTGAATAAAGCCTTATTCAACATGAGGAAATTTTATTTTTTCACCTGCAGAGCACTTTTTTCCTGGTTTTCTATATATTTTGGATTGTCTGCAGTAAGTAGAATACTTGAAAACGTTGAGAAAAGTCATGAAAATAGTATAACTATCTGGGTGTTTTTAAAGAAAATCCAGCAGAGGAGTTTGCCCCTTCCAGATGCAGTCATGTGCACACACATGTGGGACAGAAATGGCATTCCCAAGTTCTTGGACACATTTTTAAGATAAAAGCCTTACTTTCACGGGAAGTAGGTAGTATAAAATTACTGTGTTTACCACAGAGTAAGAGAAATGAAAAGCAGCACGTGAATGAATCCCATTTGCTGGATATATTATGACAGCTGATCTTTTGTGCATCAAAAAATCTAAAACTCCATCAATTTTTCTAAATTTGCTTTTACAAATCAGTGAAGCTTAAGAGTAATGTGTTTGTTTCTATATAAATTACATATGTGTAATTTTAAGAATTTCTGAGTTTTAGTTATTTTACAAAGAGTTTTTTTTTTTTTTTTGGTCTTACTCTGCCTATCAGTCCTGTTGGGAAAATGAAGATCTCATCACTTGCCGGGCGAGATGACAGTGCAGACAGTCTGCACAAATTACTAAACTAACCGCGGCCCCAGAGCTTCTCATGTAATTGGAAAACATGTGTGCATGTTGCACCCTTTTTAGGAAATACGTACTTAGCTACGTGACCATCGGTGCTTCTCCATCAATTCCAGATGTGGGATTGTATCATCCATGCTGTCATGTACTGTGAATAACATGGGTGGACTCTGCGCAGGGCACGCATATGGTTCCCACCTGCAGCGTTCACCGTGTCAGGAGCATGAGGAGAGCAGACAGCACTTTGATATGGTTCTGGGCGAGTTTTTTCCTTAACCGCATAAGCATCCCATTTGCCTTCTCTGACCTGAAGCAGCAGATTTAGGGCACAGCAGGCTGTTACCTGGACCTGCCTTTCCCAGTACCATTTCTTTTCTTTTCTTTTTTTTTTTTTCAAATTTATTTATTTATTTTTTAGAGAGAGAGAGAGAGCAGGCGCACGCAAGTGAGCAAATTGGGGGAGAGGCAGAGAGAGAGAGGGAATCTCATGCAGACTCCCTGCTGAGCTCAGAGTCCGACACAGGGCTCGATCCCAGGACCCCGAGGTCATGACCTGAGCTGAAATGGAGTCGGATGCTTAATGGACTGAGCCACCCCGGCACCCCTCCCAGTACGATTTCAGTCTCCCCGGGTGTCAGATGGTCAGTGGCATGTGGTGACTGTCCTGCCCAAATCGGGAGCGTGGCGTTCATGGTTGTGATGGAGCCGCCGAGGAACCGAGGCTACGACATGTCTACACATCCGAACGGCATGGTGGTGGTGGCTGGTGCAGGAGGTGGTTGGCATGGGTCAGATCGGCCCCCCTTCCCCACACAACCTTCCAAACTGTTCCAGACCCCGTGAGGTGTGCCTCTAGGTGCTCCCCACAGGTGCACTCCCAGCCAGGCTTTCGGCCTCCGCGTTCCTTCTCTGCTTCTCCAGTTCCCTCCACAACGAGGCTTCGAAGGGCACAAGAACATGCCTGTTCCCACTGCCAGGGTGGTGTTGCTTAGTGTCTCTGTTCCCGGAGTCACCTTGAGCAAATTCTGCATGGCATGGCCCACTGTTGCCCACCCCTTCCCACCCCGCCTGCCGCACCTTTGACCCCTTCCCACCCCGCCCCCCCGCCACGAAAGCTCCCAAGGCATGGAGGCTGGCTGCATCCTCTGCCCTTCCAATCCTGACGGAGGTCACCGGTAACAAGCAAGCTCATGCCCCGAGATGTCTCAAGGTGATGGGTTTATGTTTGCTCCTTATTCTCTCCTGCACTCTCTCTGAAGGCTTTCACGCATTCCTAAAATTGTCAGTCCCAGCTTTTTGTGTGTTGTTATTTTTAAAAGAAGAGATGAGAACTCAGGCTTCCTGGCCAACATGGCCTGGGATGAGTTCCCTGCACCGGGACTAGGATCTAGATACCAGGCCCTATGAGGGTCAGCCAAGGGCTGACCCGATGTGGGGACCCTTCTCTGTCTCTGCAGCCTCCCAAAGGCACCCTGAAAGGGCCTCCTGCTGGACAAGTGTGCTTGTGGGCCGCTCATCTGTACCTGCTGGCGTGTACTGGAAGCTGGAAGCTGAGAAAACCAGGTGGGAAAGACCCTCTCTCTACAGTTGTCTCTCCGGGACAGCACCCTCAGGTGTTGGGGAGCTGGCTGCAGGAAAACCAGCTTTATTGCCCGTGCAGTAACAGGCAATTGGTTGTATGTGCGGCTGCGGGCACTTAGAGGCCAAGGGGATGGCCCAGTTGGCACTAAATGTTTGCTCTTCCTGGCTTGGGAGGTGCAGACACTGTCGTCCGAGCCCTTTGCCACCGCTTTACTGCGCCGGCAAGTGCACAATTGCCGATTTTGTGAGTGTGACTGCAAATACCAGCGCTAGTCTCTGCTAGACCACTTTACATTTCCCGAGAAGCCTTTCTTCTCCTAGGACCGGTGTCACTGGGTCCCGCCAGGCCCAGCTTTGCGCTCCTAATCCCTCTTGTTTACAGTGAGTTGAATCTCTGTCGTACTTAGCGTTTAGCCGGACAAATCCCCCCTCTCTGGGTTCTGCCGTGTGACCACATCGGTTAGGTCCATGACAAGGGTTTTAAATGTGTCTATTTCTTGAAAGAAAGGACCGTTTTCAAAGCTTTCAACCTTTCCCCATAAACAAGCTAGAAAGGGCATGAGAGGCTGGAGAGATAGGGGACCACCCGGGTACAGGACCAACCACGTTTTCAAATGGAAAGTGAGTCAGTTTCTCTATGCTTTGTGCGCCTATGAAGAGACCCAGACGAGTTTTATGATAGTTTTGTCTTTAAAAAAGCAACAGAAATTAGATCCATACGACTCACAGATTAATATTTCGACTCCCCACTCTTGAGTACTCTGTCCCGGCTTGGGGACCCCTGGGTCTGTGAGTGTTTGAGGCCGCCTCGAGGGGCCAGGGGCCCCCCAGAGCGGGTAGTCCGCCAACACCATCGAGGAGCCTGGGGGGATGCCTGGCAGAAGACGAGGAACTCCTTTATTTTTATGTGTGTTGGTTCAAACACAAAGCTGTTTTTATATGGATGACTTGAGTCGAAATCAACCTATCAAGGCTTTTTAAAAATTGTAGTAAAATATATGCGACAATTTACCATTGTCACCATTTTCAGAGTACAGTTCAGTGGTGTTAAGCACATTCCAGTGTCTCCAGGACACGTTCATTATCCCCAGATGAAACTCTGCACCCATTGAACACTACCTACACCTCCCCTCGCCCCCCGCCCTGGCGCCCACCATTCCTTTCTCCATCCCATGAACCTGACCGTTTTGGGGACCTCCTATAAGTGGAGTCACACGGTATGTATCCTTTGCAACAGGCTTGTTTCACCCAACACGGTGTGTTCAAGGTTCACCCATGTAACAGGGGTCAGAATTCCCCATCTTTTTATTTATTTATTTTTTTTAATTTATTTTTTTAAGATTTTATTTATTTGACAGTGAGAGACACAGTGGGAGAGGGAACACAAGCAGGGGGAGTGGGAGAGGGAGAAGCAGGCTTCCCGCCGAGCAGGGAGCCCGATGCGGGGCTCGATCCCAGGACCCTGGGATCATGACCCGAGCTGAAGGCAGATGCTCAACGACTGAGCCGCCCAGGCGCTCCACCCCATCTTTTTAAAGGCTGGATAATATTCCACCGTACGTATGCACCACCTTCCACTTATCCATTCATCTCCTGCTGGACGTTTGGATCGTTTCCACCTTTGGCTGTTGTGGACAATGCTGCCATGAACATGATGGGTGCGCAAATATCTGTTGGAGTCCTTGCTTTCATTTCTTTGTGGTTTACACCCCGAAGTGGAATGGCCGGATCGTACGGCAATTCTATGCTGAAATGTTGGAGGGACTGTATTAATTGGCTGCTGCTGTGTCAGTTTACATTCCTGCCAACGGTACGTAAGTGTTCCAGTTTCTGCCTCCACTTGTTAGTTCTCTTCTGTGTGTGTGTGCTTTTTAAAAATAACAGCTATCCTAATGGGTATGAAGTGGTAGCTCATTGTGGTTTTGATGTCTCGTTCCCTAATTAGCGATGCTGAGCATCTTTTTACGTGCTTGTTGGCCTTTGTGTATTTTGTGCGTGCGTGCATGTTAGTCCTCTGCCCGTTTCTGAATTGGGGTGCTGTCTGTGGTGGATGATTGTGGGGGGTCTTTGTGTATTCTGGGTGTCCATCCCTTATCAGATAGGTGATTTGCAAATGTTTCCTCTGGTTCTGTTGGTTGCTTTTCGCTCTGTTCCTCGTGCCCTTCCAGGACAACTCCTCAAGTGTTAGTTGGCATATTCAGCGCCCCCCGCTGGTCTCTGCGTGGAACACAAGAAAGTTATGGGACAGGATGTAACCGATCAGTGACCTGGCTCCCTGGCCATGGTGGGGTGGGAGGCAGACAGATTTCAGGATAAGATACTAGGCCTCTCAGGACATAAAGGGAAGCTGGTAGACAAATCCTGACATTATTTTTAATAATCACATGTTTGTGGGCTGCCCCCCCTCACTAGGCTGGGAGGCAGGACCCACCCTTGGCATCTTGGAAGCCCAGCGCCCACCACTGGGTGCCTCTTCCAGCTCTGTCCAGGGAACGAGCCCGTGGAACACAGTGTCACGTCTGCGGGCCTGTCGGTCTGCGACCTTGAATCTGTGCCTGAGCTAGCCATTAACCCCACGCCCTGGCTGCAGCCGGCCCTCTGAGGCTAGTCAATTCTCACGCAGAAATTAGAAACCATGAAGGTCACAGGTTACAGATGAAAGAATCCCTATCTGCGGGGCAAACCTGAATCGTTTCATTAAGTAATGCCTTCCAGACATCTCCTGCCCTCCGTGGCTTCTTGCATTTTAGACCCCAACGCTTGAGGTTGACCCATGGGCCTGCCCCATCCCAGCCTCTGGCCTGAATCGTCTGTGGCAGTGGACACAGAGTTGAGCTCTGGAGTCAAGTCTGCTGTCCCTGCAGATTCTGAACCATCCGCTCTGCAGCCCAGCTCTGGGATTCGGGGCACCTTCTTTCCTCTTTGGCTGGTGATCCCCGGACATGCTCAGAGCTGGCTCCAGGCTCTGAGATGAGCATTGGGAATCCAGAACGCCCCTCTCCTTCTTTGCCTCCTCCAGGGCTGGGGTCTGCCAGCAATACAGAAATGCTAAGATTCCACACTTGCCTGTTAACACAGAAGTCTTTCCCTCCGTGCTGCACCGTGTTATGGAAGAACCGGGCTTATCCCTCCCATGAAGGTTTCCTTCACGTTGCGGTCATTCATGGGGTGTGATTGTCACCCCATTCCCTGGAGCACCCTAGGCTTTGGAGATGACTCGTGCCTGCCTTTAGAGCTAAATGACCAGAGTTAGGCCACCAGCCCCCAGGAAGGGAGGGAGCCCAGCCCGCCGCCAGAGTATGTCTTCCCGGTGGAAGCCGAAGTCCCAGCTCTGCACTCAGGCCGTGCGGGCCGTCCCCCACGATCTTGTCAGCCCTCCCATCTGGATGGGGCCCTGGGCCTTCTCCCTGCACCACCCAAGGGCTTTCTCTGCAAAACACTGCCCACCCCCCCAAGAGTATTCTCCCACCACTCCGTAGCGTGAGAAATGATTGTGGTTTTATAGTCATGTTTGGTCCCAGATGAGCAGGTGCAAGCTATGCTGCAAAGGGAAGAGGCAGGGGTGCAGTTTCCTGGGCTCAGAGGACCAGGCAGGGCCTCGAGCTATGGGGAGGGGCTCCTGAGGGCGTGGTCAGCAAATGCTGTGTTCAGGGGGGCGGGGGGGAGGGGCTGCCTTGGGGGTCATGAGAGAACAAAGTGGGGGTACTAGGGAGGAGTCTGAAATCTAGAATTTGTCTTGTGGGTAAAGAAAAATTCTTGCAGGAGTGACTTGGGGGTGGGTGCTTGAATCATGAAATGCTTAGGGGCAGGAAATCAGAAAGAGGTGGCTGCTGGGAGCCCAGAAGTCCAGCCTGAGGGCTTAGGCAGTCAGGTGAGCATTTGTGTCTGTGTGACTTGACGGTGTCCTTTCCAGGGGTCCAGGGCACCATGAGGGTGGGGGTCCTACTTGTCCTGGTGGCGCCCACACCCAGCCCATGATAAGGGCCTAGACCCAGGTTGGGGTGGGATGACAGGGCAGGGTGCGGGGAGCAGTAGGGGAAGAATCTTTGGGCTGGTGGAGGAACACGGATGGCAGGAGGTGAGCCCAGGCAGATGGGCTCTGACCCCCTGGTGCTCACTCTTAGGAGAACTGAAAGTGGACAGGGAGCTACCAGAAGCTTTAAGATGGAGATTCCCTCAGGGGACATTCAGGGGTCACCCATGTCTAAAGTGGATGAATGATTGCCGTCAGATGTCTACCCTGTGCTAACTGGGAAATTCTCATGGGGCACAAAGCACATTCACTTTGGGCAGTTTTGGCCTTTAAGTAGGGATGAGGGGAAGTGGTCCTCCCCTTACTAGTTTGTGCTCTGGACCCGGGACAAGGAGGAGCTGAAAAGTCAGAGAAAGAGAGATGCCCCTTGGTTGGAGGATACAAACCCTGTGCTCCTGGGCCTTTGACCCCCAGGTATGGCCTGGGCATGCTGAGGTGGATCGGGTGTGACAGGATGAGTCTGCACTGGGACAGGTCTGTGCAAAGAGGAAGAATGTGGGGAATGCTTGCTGCACCTGGTTTGGAAAGAATTCCTGTCCTTGTCCGTAAGTGCCCTGCCTGGGCTGGGGTGGCCGCGGGCCTATGAGTAGGGGAAGCGGGCGCTCTCTGCTCCCCGCGGCGGGACGGCTCCCTGCTCCCCAGGTCGACCCTAACATGTGTGCTTCTGAGAACAACGTGAACGGAGCCCATAAAGATAGAGCACATGGAGGAGAGAAACAAGGAGGAGGACCATGCATTGATTTTCCTCCCCAGCAGCCAAGGTTCTCGACAAAGCCAGGGGAGAATCTTTCTTCCGCTTTAGGTCAGTAGCTTTATGTGTCTCTCCATCAGCATCCATACATTCTTGGGCTTTGCTCTGGGGGAACCAAACATCTTCCTGAAGAAGGGTGGGGAGCCTCTGACCCTTTGGACCTTGTTGCATCAAAGGGGATTTGCCCCTAATTCGTGGGTCGGGCCACTCAGACATCACTCTGGTCCCGTCCCGGTGTTATCATCCCCGAGCTGTTACCATCACTGTGACTTCTTAGACAGTGAAATGTGCACATGTATTTCCCAGACTGGAGGTTCGGCAAGCACGCTGCCGAGACACAGAGGCTGGTATGGCCACAAATCCTTATCTTTTGTCTTTTTCTCAGCAAAATCCCAGGCATGGGTGCACAGGCCTAGTACCGTTTGGTCGGTTCTTGTGGAGCTCATGATCCCAGAGCTGCCCCCACATGCGGCTCTTTCAAGAGCGACTTGCTCTGGATGGCATTTCTGCTTAGATTTTGCCAGAATGGCCACCTCCCGTGCATCTTTAAGACTTCTTTCAGGTGGCTGTTCCTTCCTGGAGGCTCCATCCTGCGGCTGACATCGTCGATGTGTCTGCCCAGCACTGTCCCCTGCCTAATGACAATTTCTGCACAGCACCCTGTGGGCCTGGGCCACCTCCCAGGGCTGCTGTAACCAAGCACAGCAAAACATCAGAAGGTAGTCTTTACAGCTCTGCAGGCCGCAAGCCCAAAATCAAGGCCGAGGCAGGGCTGGGCTCCCTCTGAGGGCCCTGGGGGAGGAGCCTCCCTGCCCCGGCCATGCCCTGGTGGCTCCTGGCATCCGTGGGGGTGTGGCTGTGTCCCTCCAGCCTCTGTGTCATCTTCACTGAGGGTCCACCCTAGTCCAGGATGACCTCAGGTAATGAAGGTAACTTAATCACATCAGCAAAGGCTCTTATTCCAAATAAGGTCACATTCTGAGGCTCCAGGCGGTTCTATCTTTTGGGGACACAACTCAACCCACTGCGAGTCCTCTGTGGCTACTTCCCTTTTTACATCTCAACAAGCAGGGGGTTGGGGGTTTGAACACCTCTGAATGCTCTACCGGAGAAGGTGAACGAGGCCACTCGCAGCTCCTGCATGTTTATCTTACACGCTTTCCCCGCAGAAGAGGCACGGGATCCCTTAGATCCAAAGGAATGCTCCTGAGAAGTCCTCAGGCAGAGCCTGGGTTAGGTGCTGGGCCCTCGTGGATCAGCTGTGTCTGGGGGGCCGGCGCCCCCCCCCCCCCCAGGACCCATGCAGGCAGAAGGGGTGGGGGACAAGGGTGTCACTGGTTGAGGAGGTGACTGGGGACCCCTGGAGGTGGCCGGCGCAGTGAGGGGTTGGCCAGAGTCCCTCTTCTGGGCCCAGAGAAGCCTTCCTGGCTCTCCAAGGCCAGGTCTGACAGGGGTCAGAAGGGGCCAGCTGCCCCCAGGGGAGAAAGTCAGAGGTAGGTCGGCCACCCCAGCAACAGCCTTTAGAAGGCACTTAGGAGACCCTGGTGCTTTCTGGAGCAGCTTTGATGATTTGGGAGTGGCTGCAGAGAAACAGGGTCAGGGCTGCCTGCACTTGGACTGGGGCCCGTTGAGTCGGCTCAGTCTTGTCAGCGCGGTACAATGGCAGGGTGTTTCCACCGAGGGGCTGAGAGGCACATGGGCGGGCACTGGGTCCCTGGTGTGGACAGATAGCCATGACTTTGCTTTCACCTCCAAAGAATTCCTCCCTGCGGCCGCACGCCATCGCCCATCTCCTCCACTCCACTCACTAGCTTGTCCCCTGAACAGACTTCTCCTTGTCACCGCAGCCTGTGGTCACAACACTTTGTGGCCATCCAGGAGAGGCCAGCCTAGTCTGTTTTTTCTCCATCTGGCTCCACGAGGGCCTCTGCGGACCACTAGGCTGCCCTGGCAGAGCCAAGACCATCCTTCTCGAGACAGCTGTGGCTGATGACATCCCGCTGGATGGAACTGTCCCCAAATTTAGACATTTCCTTCCCTGTTTACATCAAAATCCATGGCCACTCTTCATAAATCTGGAGTTTGGTGGTGAGGGAGCAGGAAGAGTTTGTTCTAATTTATGTTGTTGCAACTTAAGACGTGATAGATCTATGTTCTGTTGTATCCAACATTATTCTTACTACAGATGAGATAGATGCCTATTGAAGCTCTTTGGAAAATACAGAAAAGTGTAAATAAGCAAATTAAAATCAGTTGTGAAATCACCATCACTTGCTGACATTTTGATGCATTTTCTGCACGTTCTTACGCTTTCTGTGGTGGTTCAGAGCAGCGTTTGTTGCCGTGGAGGCTGTGTAGGAATTGCCCGGAGGTCTCTTGAGAATTCAGCTTCTGATCCTGAAGGCGCAGGGGGAGGCCGGGATCGCACCTGTCTGAGATTCAGGCTGTGCCGATGCTGCTGGTCGGGGAGCCCCGCCCCTGCGGACCAGGGTTGGAGCTCAGGCGGCCGTCCACAAGCTGCCTTCCCCCTTCGACAGCACCAGGGAGCAGATCCACTGCCCTCTCTGAGCCTCAGTGTCCTTGTCTGTAAGAGGGGGATCGCACCCACCGCGTAGAGATTGGGTAAAGAGTAAACGAGACGAAGTATGCCAAGGTTCAGCTGTTGTCTGGCACGGAGCAAGTGCTCAATACATTGTAACTAAATTAAAAATAAACGAATTATCTCCCAGAACTCTGTAGTTTGTACATGCGGCTTAATATCCTGCTTGCTTTCACTCGACATCATTTGGTGAACATTGTTCCAATATTAAAAATTCTCTGGAAACATCATTTTTAATAACTGTGTTTTAATGACTCCCACTGTGTTGATGGACCATAATTTATTTGAGCATTTAAGATGTGGAAATAATTGTTTACTTGTGTATTGTTTTATAATCCAGTGAAATCCTATTAACATAGTAGCTATTTTATAGGAGAGGAGAGTTCTGGATTTTTTATAAAAAAAACAAAAACAAAAAATGTGTGTTTTGCTTTTCTCCCCTGGAAAACAAGGGTCATAAGGAATTTTGAGACAACAGTGGCAGCAATTTATAGACCTCGGGCAAGGATTTTTTTTGTTTTTAAGTTCTGAGGATTCTTTGCACCTATGGGCTCTTGACAACAATGATAGGAAAATAGTGATATTACCAGAAAAAAACCCCAAAACCCAAAACCAATCTTTATAGACCTAACTACAATAAATAAAATCAGGGATTTTCAGACAAAAAGGATATTTCATGTCTTTGCTTCTAGTGATGGAGAAAGTAACTATTAAGAAAAAAGTGAGTGAGCTTGGGAAAAATCTTGGGAACAATTTTAAAGAAGAATTTCAAATATTTTAGGCTCCTTTTGCACTTGGAGGTGTTTTTGTTGTTGTTGGTGGTGGTGGTGAGTTTTTTGTCACTTTCATAGCCAATAATCCATTTTCAAAGACATTTCATGGGACATTTCATCAACCCTGGAGAATGATGTCTATTTGGAATCCATCTCGAGCATTTTATGGAGCTACCCTCTTTTTTTTTTTTTTTAAAGATTATTTATTTATTTATGAGAGAGAGAGAGAGAGCACAAGCAAGAGCAGGGTGGAGGAACAGAGAGAGAGGGAGAAGCAGGCTCCCCACTGCCCAGGGAGCCCGATGTGAGGCTCCATCCCAGGACCCCAATATCATGACCTGAACCGAAGGCAGGTGCTTAACCAACTGAGCCGCCCAGGCGCCCCCTGGGTCTCCCCTCTTCATGGGCTCCCAGAAGCTGGCTTGGAGGGGAGTGTGCATGTGGTGTCTCTTGGAAGGGACACCGTCCAGCGGAAGTCCCAGGCAGGTCCACCTGCCAGAGCGGCTGCCGGGGAGACCGTATGGACCCTCACCTATGGTCGAATAGTTCTCGTACGACTCAGGAAACTTCCACTGTTGACAACTTTTGCTTGTTTATAGCTGAGGATAAACATTGATTGTCTTAGTATCTTTAATGAGGATTTTGAAACCTTGTGACTTTTGTGGACTATGAGCCGGGGAGTGGGGAGGTGGTTTGTGGCCTCCATTCATTTTCCCTCTGGACAGTGAGGGACCCTTGACAATCGTCTTTCTGCTGAGACTCATGCCTGGCAGATGTGAATTATTCATTCAGAAAAGCCCTGTGGGGAGTAGCAGTCATCCCACCAAATTCCATTATTCTCTGGCTGTTAGTGCTCTCCTCATACAGGAGCACAAATTACACTTGAGCATGAACATCCATCCTTTGCTGTTCACTCCATCATCCAACATCCACAGGAATTTGTCAAGTGCTCTGAATCCCAGACCTGCCTGTTAAACCCTAAATCTACCTCGGTAGAACCACTCTGCTGGGTTGCCTTCTAGGGGAATTTGTCAAGGTCTGAATCATGCTGCTGGTTGGTTTCCAACGTGTTTGGGGTCTACGCATGCTACCGTGCATGTCCATCCAGTTTCCTGCAAGGACTAAAGACATATTTGACTCTTTTTCCTCTCTTACTGACATTCAGGAGAAGCTTGGGTTTCCCACTCAGATGGTCCTAGAAATAAGTTGTTTTTCAGCTTCTTAACTCCGATAGACCCTGTGACATCTTCATCTACCTGTTGCTATTTATTTTTTATCAGTGATCATGTTTATCCTGGGCAGCGTTGCCAGGAAAAATATTATTTCATTGATTTTAACATCTGTTCACATGAAATCTGATCTTGGAATTCACTGGGTCCTGTTCTCTGACTGCTCTGAATCCCAGTGTTCATGTGCCCCCGGGACAGTCACACCCATGTCTACAACCAGCAGAAGTTGTTTTGCACCTTTGTGGTATGTGTGCGTTGCTTTGTTGTTTTCTGAACTGATGCGTGCTTGCCTCAACACATTTACGTGATGCCAAAATACAGACACAAAGGAAGGTTCTCTGTTCTTGATCTCTGCACCTCCCCTCTGCAGGACCCGCTATGGTGAGGTGTTCTGGAAGGGTTCCAGCTCTTCCCAGACATTGGCAGCTTGCCAGGATTGTGGAAACCTGACATCCCTGTTCTCTTAGAAGCAGAGCGTGTTTCTTTGGTGGACATAATAACAAACAAACCACAGTCGTGCTTTTCTACTTGGGAGGGGTGAACAGGCCAAGCCAGGGAAAGTTGGCTCAGGCACACGTCTACCCTGCTGCCGTTTGTCAGGCACCAGGGTCCCTCTCAGGGGCCCCCGGGCAGGTCCCTCTGCATGCGTGAGAGCACACCGCCCCCCCCAACAAAAGGGCCATTGGAGGGTGGGGCGAGTGGCAATGGTCATGTCACACAGGCCACCATGTGTCCTGGGCAAGGAGAGTGATTTATAGGCATTGTGACCTGGTCCTGTGACCTGGACAAGAATGGATCCTTGTTCCATTTCATTACTACTCAATGTCATGTGACCGACCATCCTCAAATCCCGGCTCCATGAGAAAGGACGGCACTTGTCCTCATGGCCGGCCCTGAGACATCCATGGAGCAAGTCCCAGGTGGGAAGGAGCCGGTCACAAACAGGTCACAAGCACGCAGGGGCATTTTGCTCTTGGGCTGTTGGCTGTTCCTGCGGTGACAGGAAGACCCATGCTTACCTCAGCCTGAGTCCGGAAACACGTGTTTTTCCATGGAGTGGGGATGCTCTTGACCTGCTGAAGGTGGTTTTATAAGAGGCTTGGCTCAAGAGCATCATTAAAAATTATCAATGTGAGCCATGTCATACCTAAAGAAAATGTTGATCTTTGCCTCCCTTCATGGAAGATGGTCTGTGGCCTTATACGCCATCTTCCTTTTCAGGAAGTGCTGTCATGCAAATGAACCCCAAAGCTGCTGTCCCCTGAAAACGCCTCTCCAAATCTACCCAGAGCTCTATGTATGGAAAGGACACTAAAAGGCAAAAGGAAGAGCTGAAACCTTACCAGACATTTTTTAAAATTTTAAAAAATTTTCATTGTGGTAAAATACATATAACAAAATTTACCATATTGACTATTTTTAAGTGTACATTTCAGTGGTGTTAAGTACATTCAGATGGCTGTACAGCCATCCCCACCATCCTTCTCCAGAACTTTCTCATCTTCCCAAACTGAGACTCTGGACCCACTTAGAGACTCCCCATGTCCCATCCCCCCAGCCTTGGTGACACCATTCTCCTTTTTGTGAATGTGACCCCCTACATACTTCATGTCAGTGGAATCATGAACCGCGAGTCATCCTCTGGCTGGCTTATTTCACTTAGCATAATGACTTTAAGACTCATCCCTGTTGAGGTATATGTCAGAATCTCTTTCTTTTTAAAGGCTGAATCATATTCCATTGTATGGAGGGACCACATTTTGCTCATCCATTCCCGTCAGTGGATACTCATGTTGCTTCCACTCTGGCTATTGTGAACAAGGCTGCTATGAACATGGGTGTGCAAATACCTCTCAGAGACCCTGCTTTTAATTCTTTGGGGTACACACCCAGAAGTGCAATTGCTTGGATCATATGATAGTTCTATGTTTAATTTTTTAAGGAAACTCCATATAGTTTTCTAAAGTGGCTCTGCAACATTTTACACTCCCACCAACAATGCACAAGGGTTCCGATTTCTCCATGTCTTTCGCAATATTTGCTTTCTATTTTCTGATAGTAGCCATCCAAATGGGTGTAAGGTGATATCTCGCTTTCATCTTAATTTGTATTTCTCTAATGATTAGTGATATTCAGCATCTTTTCATGTGCTTATTGGTCATTTATGTATCTTCTTTGGAGAAATGTCTACTCAAGTCTTTTGCCCGTTTATAATTAGGTTGCTTGTTTTTTGTCATTGTTGTTGTTGAGCTGTAGGAATTCTTTATATATTCTGTATACTAACCCTTATCGGATGTACAATTTGCAAATATTGTCTCCCATTTTAAAAGTTGCCTTTTCACTGTGTTGATGGTATCCTTCGATCACAGAAGTTTTTAAAATTTTGATGTAGTCCAATTTATCTGTTTTTTTTCCTTGGGTTGCCTATCATACAATTTTATAGGAAAACTTCTTTTGGTGAAAACATTGAAGGGCCAGACAGAAATGAGAAAGCACCTCATGACAACAGATTTCCTGTGACTTCTGGAGGTTGCCAAGGTAACTGAGAAATCGCTGTGTGGTGTATGAGCAGAAGCCCATGTCTGTCTGACTCTCCAAGGGATGAGCAGCCTTCAGCTAACACTCCCTCCGTACCACAAAATCCACAGGGCTCAGCAACCGTAACAGCCCTGAGCTCAGCTATGGAGACTTAAAGGAGCAAATGCTCTCTCATTTCAGAACCACAGACTCCTGGCCACCAGAGAACACAGCCCTGCTTGTTATGTGTCATTTCCATACATCTGTGCACACACACACCACACACACATACACACACATACACACGTACCACACACATATACATACACACCCCCACACCCTGCAAACACCACAAACCACATATATATACCACACACACTACACACACATACATACACACATGGACAGCTGTAGATTATCTCCTAATTTTTCTTCTTCTGATGTAAACATGACCAGATATCTCTCGCTTTAATTATCATTAAATTTTTGAAAGTTATATGTTGTACGCTCTACATACTGTGTTTTCTATCAAAACAGAAATTCTGTCTAAGACTGGGGCTCTAACTCCCAAATGCACTTTAGTAAGCATTCTGAGACTTAACTGTTTTTCTGTTCGCACCGTAGGAAAAGGATCCTCCCCAAAACACTGGAAGCGTTGCTTCTGTCTGGGCCCCCCTCTCACCCTCTCTCCTGGTACTGCCTCAACTGCATGTCACCACTCAGACCTGAAGCTTCATCTTGGACATCTCTGGAGCCGCACCCTGAATTTGAGGCCGGGAACCTGGCCGGTCCCTAGACCCCTCAGCTCAGCACGTCAGAACGAGAGCAGCGTCCCTGCGCATCCTGGGTGCTCTCCTGCAGTCAGTCGTGTTTTTGTGGGTCCACAGTCACTTCTGGGGACCTGACTATTCTCCACTGTCCCCATCCACCATCCTAGAAGCTGTCATTTCTAGAAAGTCAGTGTCTTTCTAGAAAGTTCCCTGCTTCTCATCCCCTTTCATCAGCATTCGCACTGCCTTTCATCCAGGTCTGGTCTCTTCCCTAGCAGATGGACTGCTTGTTTCCCGCTTTTTCTGCCTCTTCTACTGTTACCACTGGCCACAGCTCCTTGAGGTCCCGCACACGGCCATCCCTTCCCAAGAAAGACACAACTCCTTCAGCCTGCAGTCTCTGCCCTCCTCCTCTGAAAGAAGGAGGCAATGAACCCTCTCATGCACCTGCAGGCTGGGATTAGATCTGCCAGGATGGAACATGAAGGAGTCAAGTCTGAATCAGATTGTGAAGCCCCCCTCCCCCACCCAGGGGCCAGCGCAGCATCCCGGCTCATCGCTCCACTGACTTCCCTTTGTGCCACACCACTCTTCAGCCAATGTTCCAGCAGATTGGAAAACAAATCTAAAGGCTGTGGGCAGGCGGGGGAAGTGGCCCCAGCTGGTCTCAGTGAGTTCAGGTGCAGAGAGTGTGGCAAAGGGAGGGGACACAGCAGGGTCCTAAGGTAACCAGCAAGTTCAGCGGCCAGAACCACAGCCGGAGAGCAGCCTGTGGGGTCACGGTCTCACTCTACCTTTGTCCTTTCAAATAACACTCCCCGAAACAGTGCACCGAGGAGTTACTCTCTGTAGAGCAGAGAGACCAGTTTTGTCTATTTTAGCAGAATAGGGCAGTAAGCCGAGCGGTCCTGGCTCATGGGTCTGAGAGGAAGAGATAGTTGCGGGCTTTCACCCCTTAACCCCATTTCTTACATTTGCTCTTTCCATTTGATCAGTTTGCACACGGACTGCATGAAAGCAAGTTGTAAGAAAGCTGAGCCATTCTCACGCTCACCAAGGACTGTTGCCTTTATTAGCTCTTGTGAGAAAGCAAACATGAAGTGCATGAGCTGCCGTCGAAATACTGAGTACAAGTAACTGTTTATGGGGCAATAGCATTTCTCTCACTTCCCATGTCTCTTACATTCCTTATTTCATCATTTTCCAGGAGCTCCAAATAAATCCTTTTCTTGGAATCCACAGAGCATTAGGATTCTGGGTACAAATATACTTTATTTGATAAGGAATGAGCTCATGCAGCTCTCCACAGCCACTGATCAGGAGTTGAAATCACTGCCAGTAAGAACAAATCCCAAAAGAAGCAGAAAAACTATGCAAATGCCCTTTGTCTCTGATGTAATTGATTTTTAAAGTAATGCAATTAAAAAAAATACCGGTTTTGCAGCGATCCATGCCTTAAGCCGCATCGTTGATACCCATGAATCTTTGGCCTTAGGTATTGTTGACAAATCTCTTGACCCTGTCATTCTGAGACCCACACTGCCAGGGCCAGAGTTTCCACTGAGAAGTCTGGCCAGTGGGACCCAGATCTTCCAGATAATGTCTACTTCATCCATTCATCCATCCACACGTTCACTCAACAAATATATCCTGGACTCTTATTACAGACAAAGCACCAAAAATGTATTTTTTTTTTTATAGGAACATGCGGTAATTAAGTCAAATGTCAAAACAAAGGCAACTGCTAGGCAAAAATCATTGGCACTCTTGCTCTGAAGAAACAGACCATATGCTTGGGAATTGCAGGGGACGGAGGTGGAGGGGTGACAATCGCTGTGCACCCCCTGCAGAGAATGGCAGAGACTAGCTCTCACTCGTGGGCATTAACAATCCAACTCTCAACCTGGGGATTGTAGAATCTGGTTCTTTACAACTTGGAGTCAAAGGGGTCTGAGTCCCATTCGGAGTCTGCAGCTGCTTGTCCATCATCAGCGGTGAGGGTTTCCTGAAGGAGAACAGATGAAAAATGGACGCGGCAGCTCACGTTTTAATTCAGTGTTCGTTGGTTGAGTTTGACAAACTGGAGCCAGGATTCCTACTCTGAAGGCATGCAGAGTCCAAGGTGGACAAACAGTAACCGTGGGTGACACATCACCTGGAGACCTGCTGCCGAGATATCCTCGAGCAATTGGGAAACCAGTGTGAGTCAGATGCATCTGATCTCCCTGCTGCCTTCCATGTGGTCTCCTTCGTGGAGCTGCCTGGGTCATTTTGTGCCTTTGTGGATAAGGAGGCCCTCCGGTGTGAGCACGCTGAGGTGCTGACTGCTCCCTGCTTTCTCTGCTGATAGCCACACACAGTGGGTACCCCGGGGCGGGGGGAGCTGTCTGGATAAAAGCCACCAATAACCCAAAGAATCTTCACATCGGATAGGGCTATAGGGAGTGTCTAGTCCCATACTTGAGGTCACACAGCCAATCAGGGGGGCAACAGCCCTTTAATCCAGCATCACAGCAGTTGGGGTGAGGAGCATGGACACCCCAGCAATGAGCACTTCCCCAGGGAAGCAAAAATTACAGAGGCCCCTTCTCCAATGCTCAGAATATTCCCTTGGTTCTTCTCTTTGGCTTGCCTCTCACTCCCCGGCCAATGGAGCAGTTCTGTTATCTCCATATGTAAAGCACACTCTGATCCAGCCACGCCTTCCCTAGTCCACCCATCCCATCTCTGTCTTTGCTGTTATAGCAGCTTCCTAATCTCCCTCTTAGGGGCCGCTCTGTCCCCTTTCAGTCATTATCCAACAGGGGGGTGGTGCAGTGCGGATTTCCACTGTAAAACAGATCATAGCACTTCTCCAAGCAGAATCTGGCTCAGGCATGAATTTCGCTCGGCTCTACGTGCCCTGGACCCACCCATCTCTCCCCCTTGCTCACTCTGCTTTCTCTTCTTGGAATACACCAAGATTATTTGTGCCTCTGGAATTTTGCACTTGCTGTTTCCTCTTTCTGGATGTTTTTCTGCTCCTCTCCCAGATGTTTATAAGGCTGACTGCTGCTTCTCATGAATCTTCCTCCAAGTGGCCTTCCCTGACCATCTAGCCTCAGATAGCCACCTCCAGCAGCCCCACAGTGGCTGAATCATATCACCTGGTATTACTGCCTTTGTAGCAATTATCACTGATGGATTTATTTTGTTCAGGTATTTGTTTGTTTGTTTGTTTTCCGCCCTTGTTTCTCTTATTCACTTCTATATCTATCCCCCACGGCTCTGTCTTCCCATTGCATGGTGTGTGTTCCACCAATTCTTGCAAAATGTATTAGCTAGCTATTGCTGCTACAACAAATGACCACAAACTTAGTGGCTTACAGGAACACAGATTTATTCCCTTATAGTTCTGGAAGCCAAGGGTCCTAACATCAAGGGTCAGCAAGGTTCCTTTTTTTTTTCTGGGGGCTATTATTCCTTGCCTTTTGCCTACACTCCACAGCTTGTGGCCTCTTCCTCACATCACTTCTACCTCTGCTTCTGTCCACACATCTCTGACCCTCACACTCCTGCCTCCGCCTGATAAGAACCTTGGTGGTTCTACTGAGCCCATCTAAATAATCTCTATCTCAAGGTCCTTCACTTAATCACACCTGCAAATCTCTTCTGCCAAGTAAGGTCACGCATTTGTAGGTTTCAGGAAATAAGATGTGGACATCTTTGGAGTCCATTATTCTGTCTACCACACTAAGAAAAGAATACGATGCATGCATGTGCTGGTTTTAAAATTTGTCCACAAATTGATATTCCTCCCTATAAGAGATGGTGCTAACTTCCTTTCTCTTTGATTGTCGGCTAGACTTAGCAACTTCTTTCTAACAAATAGGAGATGGTGGAAGTGGGTTTGTGACTTCTTGGAGATTAGGTCTAAACTGTGAGACTCAGTCATAAAAAGCATTATGACCTCTCCCTTATTCACTCTCTCAGATCACCAGCTCTGGGGGAGGACAGCTGCCATGTTGTAGGGGTTCTCAAATGGCTCTGTGGAGAGGTCCATGTGGTAAGGAGCTGAGGCCTCCTGCCAACAGCCATGTGACAGGGCCATCTTGGCAGTGGATCCTCAGCCCCAGTTGAGCCCTTAGGTGACTGTAGCCCCAGATAACACCTTGATTATAAGCTCATGAGGACCCTGAGCCAAAAGCACCCAGCTGATCCACTTCCAAATTCCTGACCCAATGAAACTGTAACATAATACATATCCTTATTGTTTTAAGCCATAAAGTTTGGGGAAATTTACTATACAGCAAGATACCTAAAACAATAAGCAATGTCAGAATCCCCCAAACAAAAGAAACACATTATTTTGTACTTTGATAGTCTTTGGAACTCTCTTATCTAGTCAGGACCCCACACCACTCTGAGGGACAAGATGAATAGAGTCTGGTTCTATGACCACACTCTCAGGATGATGGTCTCTTCAGGGTCATCTTCAGAGTCTCCCTGGAGCTTCAGCACAGCACACATAAGTCGGTTGAGACTCTGACTCAGGACAATCCAGGCAGGTACATTTCCAGTTTAGTTCCATTTGTCAATTCAGTTCTTTCTTCTTGGTGTGATCACTGTCATACCTTCTTCCAGATTCCCTTTCTCCTGTCTTCTTTGGTTGCTGTTACTCACAAGTATTATCTGATGTTTCCTGGCTACCAACCAACCTGTCTTCCCTTCTACTGTTTCTTTTACATCCTTGTTTTAACAACAGCCACACACCTTATCTAATGGTCCTCTGGATCCCACCAGTCTTTAAGATCCTCCTAGACGACATAGCTGACCACCCAAGAAGGCCACCTTGCCTGATTCCTGCCTGGGATCTTTCTGCTGTTTGTTAGATGTTTGCATCAGTCAGGATCAGATAAACTATGCTGCTGTAGCAAACAAGCCCGAAATATCAGTGGATTAAAGAGCGTTTCTGTTTGTCCCACTGTCCTCATTCATATACATGTTCATCACTGCTTGGCTGGGGACACAGGCTTATCTAGATCTCATGGATTCAGGCTGAGGGAGGTTCTGTCTCTATGTTCTCATGATTCGCAAGGCAGGAAAAAGGGAATATATTGAAATAACACATTTGCTCTTAAATCTTCTCCTTGGACATGATATGTGCCCTTCTGGTCACATTTCATTTGCCAGAGTAAGTCACATGGCCACAGCTAACTTCAGAAAAGGTGGAGAAGTGCAATCTTAATATGAGCCTGGAAAATCAAGAACTGGGGATTTTTGGTGAATGTCGGGGATGTCTGCCACAATGCTTTGGTCCTTGGCCTGCCTGAGCTGTTTCTAAGCTCTCTAGCTCTGCAGACAATCAGATACGATTCTTTTAGTTGCAACGGACAGAACTATAACTCAAGTTGGCCTAAGAAGAAATGAGGTTATTGCCTTATATGGCTGAAAGTCCCAGTGGTTGCTAAATCAACCTTTAGGGGAAACCACTTCCAGATACTCGGACAACGTTGACAGAAGTTGGTCTCCATCCCCTTGGTTCTGTTTTCATCTGCCCTGGTTTTATTCTCAGGCAGAGTCTCCCAAAGGTGGAAGCTCCAGGCTTGAAGCAGGCAGAGACACTCCCAGCAATCTCTGTGAAGCCCAGGGCCGGGGCTCAAGTCGGTTGGCTGGTTTGAATCATGTGCGGCACATCTCAAATTAATTAACTGGCTTAGCAGGTGTGACATCTCATTGGCCAGGCTTATTTTATGGCCTTTGTCCAAGCGCCAAGTGTGCATCAGCTTTGTATGAACTACCTGGCCTAAGGGTAGGGTAGGGTGATTCCAGAAAAGAAGTCAGTGCCCTACAACCTAAAGAGGGGGACACTGGCATGGGGCAGATGGAAATATCAGACGTCCTCCACAGATATTGCTCATGCTTTTATTTCTCAGGCCACAAAGAACTCACGTGACTCTCACCTCTCCCACCAGCCCTTATTGCTGTGGCCTCCCTTCTACAAGGAGCCAGCTGTGATTTGCTCTGGGTTGCCCTTGGTGGCAGTCGCAGAAGCAAAGTGGTCCCAACTCATCGTGTCCTGGACAGCGGGGGGATGCCAAGAACCCTGATGGTGGTCTTTCCTTATTTAGGCCCAGACATTGTACCTTCTCAGGCCATCAGCAACCAGATTCAAATATAAGCCCTGAGTCTTCTAGAACACCAAGTTCAAGAAGATTTTTTAGAAGTCACTATTGTGAAAAACTCATGTCCCCTCTCTTCCAGAATTGTAGATGGACATAGGGTTCTACTTTGAGCCAAAGGTGTCCAGATAATCAGGGTGGAGAGGTAATGCTGGCCCGGTTTTAGCCAGCTACACCTATGTGGTGGTTATTTCTGTAAAGCTCATGGGCCCTGTGAAAAGTCTGACATAACATTTTCTGTAAAAAGAGGAAGATGAAGTATCTCCTCCAACCACAGACCTATGAGTTGGATCTGTGGCAAGAATTTAGAAATGACTTTCAAATACATGGTTTATAAGCCTCTGGAGAGGGAAGGTGATCATTTGAAGTCAGTGGGAGTTCAGTGAGGGCCAATCATGCAAGATTAGTTTCATTTCCTTGTTTTGACAAGGAAATTGGACTCACAGAGCTAAGGCCTTCTGTAGACATAATATATCTGGATCGAAACAGCACTTTTGGAAGTTTCTCATGACATCCTTTGGATGTATAAGCTGGGGGATCACACTGGATTGGTAAGGGATTAATGGCTATACCAAAATGGGGCTCCAATTAGTGGGCAGCCTTCAGCTTTCCACAGGGCTTTGCAATTTATCCTCTGTCGTGAAATATCTCTGTCTATAATTTAGATGACTTTGATGGCACACTAGGTGTTATTATTAACAATATTAATATTTCTTATTAATGAAAACAGTGACAGTGGTAACAGAACTTCCACTAACAGTTACTGAGTGCTCACTGTGGTTCAGGCACAGTGCCCGAGGCATCACAAGGATTCTATTATTAATGCCCCAGAATCCAGTAAGGTAGCAACTATGACTTTCCCATCTTACCGAGGAAGCAAAGGCCGGCACTGGGAGGGAAATAATTTGGGAAAAGACAATTTAGCCTGTCTGACCCTAAGCAGTTTAGAGCCCAGTGCCCAAGATAGGATGGGGTGGAGGAAGGGGTGGGGAGGATGGTTGACTTTGTTTCATTTCCAAGGGGGTCTCATCCAAGCGAGGGGGCTCAGCAGCTGGATTCTCACTACAGAAACCCTGCTCTCAGCAACCTTCCCTTGGGAGCCATGATCTTGATCCTGGGGAAAGCCTGCCTGGTTTTAGGAAGACCTCCAACCACTGGCTAAGGGGGAAGTGGCAAACCAGGACAGGGGAGGGGGGCTTGGCAAGTGATGAGCAGGTGTCAGGGCCTGTCCCAAAGGGCGAGCCTCAGGGCAGCAAGGGCATTGGTGCAGGCTGAGCATTCATGGGGGCAGCAGGAGAGAGCCCCAAACGGAGATTGGGCACCTGGGACCCCCATCACTGGAGGATACTGGAGGATGCTGGGTTTGGGCAGTCAGAGTAGTTCCTGACCCCAAGCCCTGATGGCAGGGTATGTCGCCATTTTTGTGTTTCAGTGTTTGATGTACAGGGTTGTCTTTAAGAAAGAGGAAACAATTACACGTACTAAATTAGGTAAATGAGTATTCGTTTGTATTTGAAAAGAAATCACAACAAATTGCACATCTTGGAAAGCTGACATGAAATTCGGAAGTTACAAAATCAGAAAAATGATCTTATTTTATGTCATGTAGAATTACAGCTAATATTCGTACCAACTGCCCAACCACTCTCTATAGTACTTTTCCCTTCCATTTGGCTCCAAATCCTTTGATTGGGTCTGTATTCAACAATAATTTTGGATTATTACTTTCTGTAGAAAGACGAGACAATCAGCTTAGATCTTCCCTTGGCAGGGTCAGTCAAAATAGTTTTGTGTTTTTGATGGTCTAGAAATGTTTCCTTTGGTTTCACGACCCATCATTGGTCACAGGTAATGTTGGGAGGCAAACACTGAAGACTCAGGTGAACTTTTAGGATTGTCGTCACATTTGGAAAAGTGGCTGTCACAATTCTTCCCTGTATGATTTCAGGGTGTTTCTATGTCTGTAGTAGGGGACTGTCCCTCAGGACGCTCTGTGTCTGTGACACTGGTAGCCAGTTGGTCAAAGTTAATGTGTGAGCAGTCTGGATGGGCAGCCGCAGGGCATTAGGAGGAGTCCCAGAAGCTATTCCTCCACCAGGATGGTGAGCAATAACATAACTGTCCACAGAAATGGACACAAACCACAGAAAGATAGCCCGTGAACACAAATCATTTTCCCAACTCAACATCCCCCTAAATGGATTCTCCAGATGCCCCTGGCCTCTCCAACACCAGCAGCAATCCGGAGGAGAGGAAGGAGTGGAAAGAATGGTGGGTTTCCCCTGTGGTGCAAATACATCACTCTTCAAATTGTACAATACGAATGCCCATGGGAACACATTGCTAGGCCCCCAGGGCCCTGAAATGGACATTCCATCTTCATCACATCAATCCATCTTGCTGATGGGCCGGGGGAGCTGGTTGGCGCAGTGCTCAGGCAGGTTGCGCATCCAAGTGGCTGCACAGGGCTGGCGGAACCTGGGGCAGGTTGCAGGCAGGCATGTGGTGGACAGGACCCTGAGTGGGCAGGATGGGCTTAGTTCACAGCTAGGTTCTCTGCCACCACCTAATGCACAAGATGTCATGCAAAACCCATTTGCTTGCCTCTGCTTGTCACACAGTACAAATAGAATCTAGTCCTCGATTGGTTAAGCTCTTTGAAACTTGGAAACCATTATTCATAGTATAATGATCTGTAGAGCAGCCAGAAAAGGATCAATATGAGATTTGGACACTGTTTTGTTCCCGTAGACCCAAGAGGGCTTGGTCCAGCTCTGGGTGACCATGAAAGTCTTGGAGTCCCATTCATATGATAGTGACAGCTTTTCAAGAAGGCTCACTCTGAAGGAAATAGAGAGGAACAAAGGGTGGAAGGACATTGCTTATTTTTATTTTCTTACTCTGCTGCAGGGTCGAGCATGTTTGCCTGCTCTGAGCGAAGAGCGTGGGGAGAGAGGGAGCTTGAAGATGCAGGAGCGCCTGGAATACGAGAGGGAGCAGAGCCCCAGGCACAAGCCTTCTTGCTCAGAGGATGTCAGGCTGCCTTGTTTTGTTCTAATGCTGACGTTCAGAAGAACAAGATCTGTTGTCGGAACAATGCCTTATTTCTCAGGTTTACACATAGGAATGTATGTTTCACAGTGTAGCTGCAACCCCAATGAAAGATATTTTAACTCTGAGCCCGTTATTCATCGGTTTGATTGGTTGATTGATTGATTGATTGATATACCTAGCTCTTTCCACAAATGATTTTAGGCGCTTTTCACAACATGGATGTGTGAACCAGGAAAAAATAATACGTTAGGACCGGGGGCACCACGCTTGGGAGAGGAGCTCAAGATGGCAGAAGTGTGGGAGCTGAAGAGGCAGAGTGTAGGAAGACAGACAACCGACACAGGACCCGTGCTATTCCCCACACCAAAGCTGACACACAAATTTGGCTCTCAAGGTCCTGATGGCCAGAGCAAAAACAGAAACATGAATCTGTTACCAGATTTCAGTGTTCACAAAGAGAAAACATATGAGTCCCTCCCTCAGGGAAGCAAATTTCTCCTGGTGTGTGTGTGTGTGTGAGTGCATGCATGTATGTGCATATGTGTGTGATGTGTGCATGTGCATGCATGCACGGGTCTGTGCATGTGTGACGTGCATGTGTGCAAGAGTGTGCATGCACGGGTCTGTGCATGTGTGACATGTGTGTGCATGGGTGTGCAAGTGCATGTGTGCGTGAGTGTGCATGCACGGGTCTGTGCATGTGTGACCTGTGCGTGCATGGGTGTGCAAGTGCATGTGTGCATGAGTGTGCATGCACGGGTATGTGCATGTGTGACCTATGTGTGCATGGGCGTGCAAGTGCATGTGTGCATGAGTGTGCATGCACGGGTCTGTGCATGTGTGACGTGTGCGTGCATGGGTGTGCAAGTACATGTGTGCGTGAGTATGCATGCACGGGTCTGTGCATGTGTGACGTGTGCGTGCATGGGCGTGCAAGTGCATGTGTGCAAGAGTGTGCATGCACGGGTCTGTGCATGTGTGACGTGTGCATGCATGTGTATGTGTGCATGCATGGGTGTGCGTGTGCATGTGAGATGTGTGTGTGTGTGTGATGTGGGCATGCACAGGTATGTGCGTATGTGTGACACCATCTTTCCCATGGGCTTTGTGAGTGATGTGGCGCACAATGTCCTCAGTCACTCAAGGCTCTTTCTTGGGTCATCACTACACGCATATGCAGAGTTTAGCAGCAAGGTGCCACTCTGACAGAGCAGGCAGCCAGGGAATACAGACTGTACTTCATGAGGAAAATTCTAGAACCTGTGGAGGACTGCATGGACTCCGTGTCTCTCAGACATTTCTCAGTGGAAGCTTGGGTAAGAGTTGCTCTGGGGATGGATGGTTGCCTTTGAAAAGTGCACTGAACTCCTTTGTGTTATTGGGCTGAGGTCAGACCCAATTACCTCAGAGAGCTTATTAGATGGTCACATTGCACATAAGTTTTCGGAACTGAGGACCCAAACCTAAATTACCCCCTACAAGTAAACTGAGGGGGATTAGGAACACATTAGGAACCAGTGGGTTTCCCAAAGTTTATCCCATACAGAACATTGGAGAAATTACTTTAGCTGGAAATTTTTTGAGGTAGACTCCTCATCATGACCAAGGGAAAAAAAATCTCAGTAATATGCTCATAGAACATCAGTTTTGATTCCATATGATTTCTCAATGAAACCAGCAAGAAGAAATTATTACAAATTGTAGCCTTAAAGAGCCCCATGTGATGACATTTTTTATAGAACATCTGCTGGAATGAGGATTTTAGTTTGAGACAAGTTGATATCACACTATAATCTCTGGCAATAATTAACTAGCAGGACTGGTTTCATGACTGAGATTACTCCCAGCTCTTGCCCTGAGTTTCCTGGGCAGGGGGGTGGGCAACCAGCCCTGCTAAAAAACCATTCCAATGGTAAAGGGGGGTGGGCACAACAGTCTTGTTTTATGCCATTGGAATTACAGTTTGATTTGCAGAGAGACTCGATGCAAACAGTGGTGTTTAGATGCAGCTTCCACATGAACATGAACCCCGAAATTCACACTGCTTACCCTGCAGCCTGGCTGGGGCCTCAGTCAGAGCCTGGGGCAGGTCGATGGGAGTGATAAGCATTGTTTCATTGATTAAGAATTCTTCGGGGGCGCCTGGGCGGCTCAGTCAGTTAAACGTCTGTCTTCAGCTCTGGTCATGATCTCAGGGTCCTGGGATCGAACCCCGCATCGGGCTCCCTGCTCAATGGGGAGTCTGCTTTTCCTTCGCCCTCTGCCCCACCCCCTGCTCATGCTCTCTCTCTCTCTCTCTCAAATAAATAAATAAATAAAATCTTCAAAAAAAAAAAGAATTCTTCAAAAGGGGTTAAGGAGTATAGCCAGGCTCAGAACTGTGGGAACCTTGCTGAAAATCGTGCCATCTTGACCATCCGTCTTGATGTGAGCTTCGTCCTGGTGTCTTTTAGCTGAACGAGCTTGTAGCCCATCTGTGCTCAAAGAGCTCAATACCTTATGTAGCTTTCAACCCAGAGCAATTTTTAGTAGTTACATGCCTCATTCCTTCTTCTTCTCCCTTTCATATTGCCTTGAAAAACAATGAACAATCTCGTTCTTTTCAGAGAGGATAATTACCCATGATTTTGGAAGAAAGCAGGTTTTGTGCCATATTTAGCAGCTCACATGACTGCCTTGTGTAGGGCAGCTGCGTGTGCTACCAGGATTATGTGCGAGTTGGATTTGCATATCTAGCTGAGGGGACCCACTGTGATGCTGGCAGCTCACTTCGAAGAGTGTTCTTACCTGCTAAAGAGTTTGAGTCCTATCCAACCCCCCTCAGCTACCTGAGGTTGGACCTTGGCAAAGAAGTCACAGTGTGCCACCCCCAGCAGGCCTGTCCTTGGAGCCTGGGCTGAGGTCACTAACGTGGGGAGCACAGAGCTCGCTCTCTCTGCGCGCACCATCTCTCGTGCATGCCATGACTCTAGTGCTAGGTTACGAGCCAGTGACCCCTGGAAAGGATATGTCAGAGTCTTAACCCCAGGACCTCAGGATGTGACCTTATTTGGAAATTGGGTCTTTACATCGATTTCAAATGAGGTCATTAGGCTGGGCCCTGATCCAGTATGACTGGTGTCCCCATAAGAAGGGGACATTTGGACACAGAGGCAGGACTGTGTGAAGAGCCACAGGGAGAAAGCCATGTGGAGATTGTGGTGAGGCTGCCACAAGCCGGGAACATCTGGGGCCACCAGAAGCAGGAAGGATCTTTTCCTCCAGATTCCACAGGCAGCAAAGCCCTGCCGACTCCTTAATTTTGGGCCCCCCGCCCCCTGAACTGTGCGATGATAAATTTCTGTCATTCTGAGTCACACAGTTTGTGATATTTTGTTTTGGCAGCCATAGGAAACGGATACATTAAGCAATAATATTATCTTCATTTTGCGGAGGAAGAAACGGAGCGTAAGGACTTTCTCTAAGTGCACGTAGCCGGTGTTATGGAATGGGTTCAAGGATGACGTTATCGTTAGAATTTCTTGGTGCCTCCCGTCCCCGGACGGGGATGTTGCCTACTGATGACAGCTTCTAAGGGTACCAGCGGCCTTGCTTCAGGAGGGTGGAGGTGTAAACATTACAGTCCACATACCTTGCATTGCTGCACAAAATCTACTTTCTTCATGCTTCAGCATCTATTCTGTGCGCAGACTCGGACACTAGGAGCAGGCAGAATGGGCATGACTATAAATGATGAAAGCCCTTCCCGGAGATTTTGGCCCCCGATTTCAGCCAATATACAGAAAAAAAAAAAAAAAAAAGGATGCACTGAACATCCACCTTTGGATGATGTGGCAGGAGCCAGCAGGGGTGTCACTTAGAGATGAGAGGTAGAGTCCCCTTGCAGAACCAAGGGAATAATTCAGCCCAATGGGCTCAGGAATCAGAAGGTGGCATCTCGACAATCAGCTTCGAGTAAAAGATTGCAAGAGCACAGTAACTTGTCAGCATCTTTCCTGATTACAGCCCAGAAAAGTCTGAGTTCAGGTGCTCAGGGAAACGGATTCCAGGCAGTGGGCAGGACTCCTCGGAGGGGATCAGCGTTATATGAAACAGCGGAGCATACTCCTGCACTATTGTATTTCCGGCAGCTTCTTGATCACGGCAACCATCTGCATAATGCAGGCCCTCTTAATCCATATTTCAGTAATTGTAACCATAGATCACAGAAATTCATTCACATGGCACACAAGATAAGAGATGAAGAAACTGCGTTATGCATGCAAATCAAAACCGCTTGTATTCCTGAATATAATGATGAAAAAAAAAAGTGAGCTTCCAGATGTGCCAGAGAGAGATTTTCAAGACGTACAGTCACTCCGTAACACATTCTGATGAATTTTTCAGAGATGAAATATGCCTTTGATTAGGGAAGGTTTTTTTCCCTTTTTGATAAGTCCTGTGTGCATTGGGGTACTCATTTAGTCACGATGTCCTATGCAAAATGAAAGGATAAAACCTTCACTTTGATTTATGATCATGGTTATTAATTTCTGATGCAGCTTTTTGGTTTGGATTATTTGGGGGTGGAGGGATTTGGCAACATATATGAGAAGCCTGGGAGATTTACTGGCATAAACATCACAGCAGAGGTCTACCCGTAAATAACAGAACTTCTAAAAGAAGTATTAAATCCCACATTATTAGTAGGTACAGGAAGAAACTTTAAAATGTGAAAAATAAGTTGATATAGACTAAGCTTTCTGCACAGGTTACTTCTGAAGGGAACCTACGCACAGGGACTGGACATACTTTTCTTGTCTGTTTCTCGTAAGAACTGTGATTCCAAACCATTCAGTGGGATGGGGGGGGGGGGTCTCCCGGAACCTGGTGCAATCAGCAAACTAAGACCATACCTGTGGCTCATTTTGCTAGTGACCGGGGGTCACAGGATCTAACTTTGATAGGTTATGTTCCATGCCCTCATGCAAAAATGCACAGTAATGAGCTGGCTGTACCAAAATTCCAACTTTGGGTACATGCTGAATTCATATAATCTTGAGTCTGGATGGATCAGTGATGTCTTGTTCTCAACTTGGGCAAACGGCCTCGGGGGCTGGAGGTGAGGTTGTCAAGCCGGCCTGGCAGAGCCAGAGCCTGGGGAAGGAGGGGCGCTGGGAACCTGGTGTACCACGGGGAAGGACCCGCTGCCCCTCACAAGGCCTGCTCTTCTCAGGGTGATCTGGGTGCTGTCCGTGGCCATGGGAGGTGCTGGCCTGGCTCCAAGGAAGTTCCGTGATGGCTTGGAGAGCAGGTCTGGTCTCCAGGGGTGGGTTTGGCTGGCTGTAAATGGGGATCCAGGCAGGATCCAGAACCTTGAGTGAGGCCCAGGTGGACTTGGGGTGGACGTCAAGAAGCAAGCCGTCAGGCAGGGGGCAGAAAGCCACAGGTATGGTCTTAGTTTGCTGATTGCACCAGGTTCCGGGAGACCCCCCATCATAGTTCTTACGAGAAACAAACAAAAAAAGTATGTCCAGTCCCTGTGCATAGGTTCCCTTCGTGAGTAACCTGTGCAGAAAGCTTAGTCTGTATTAACTTATTTTTCACATTAGTTAGGCAGGTGGTGCCGTGGGTCCGGGGTGGGGGAGGTAAGGGAAGAAGCCCTCTGCCTGTCTCAGCATTTGAGATTTTCCTCCAAACACCAAGAGTTGAAGGACCTGGAGAACAAGAGGTACGGAGGCCAGTGTCCCCTCTCCCTCGGGCGTTTCTGGAAAAGCAGTAGCGCTTCCAGAGAAATGGCCCTCACTGCGGTGGAATTGTGCTGGGCCCCAGGAGCCTCTCGGTTGGCCTCTGCTCAGCCTCCTGAGGGCGCCGAGGTCCGTCCCCCTCTCTCCCCCCCGCCTCGCTCTTGGGCACTGACAGGATGAAAACTTTTGCCCCCCTGCTCAGCCAGATGGGAAAAGCATGCCTGCCTGGGATCACTTATCTGATATTTTCCAGAAAAGCAGCACATTGGATTGTCTTTTATCAGCTATGAACCAGAACAGGGCCGGGGGGAAGAGGGCATGAGGTGTAGAAGCCAGAGGAGCTCCTGAAAACCTGCCCAGGGTGCATCTCAGGAGGGAGGTCTGAGAATGCAGAGCTGCTTTGAATAGCTGAGAAAATGTGCAGAAAGACCTCAGGAGAAAGCAAAACCGGGAGGACTCCTCGTTTTACCTGCTGACTTCTTCTAAGGTTGTGGCAGGGAGGGAGGGGCCCATTTCTGTCTGCCTGCCTTTTTTTTTTTTTTTTAAGATTTTATTTATTTATTTGAGAGAGAGATAGCAAGAGAGGGAACACGAGCAGGGGGAGTGGGAGAGGGAGAAGCAGGCCTCCCGCGGAGCAGGGAGCCCGATGCGGGGCTCGATCCCAGGACCCTGGGATCATGACCTGAGCCGAAGGCAGGGGCTTAACGACTGAGCCATCCAGGCGCCCCTGTCAGCCTGCTTTTAAATTGCCACCCCGAAGCTGCGGCCACCCCGACTCTTGGCGGGTCGTCTGAGCGGGGAAGCTCGGGGTTGCTGCTCTCCCTGCAAAGCCGGCCGGCTCAGGCCGCTGCAAGTATTTCTGTCAAGCAGAGGAACAGACCTATTTCCTCTGAAATGCTAGTTAGGATTCGATCTTCAAGTGGGAAAGAAAAATCTAGGAGCGAGGAAATACACTTTTAACCATCTCAAGCAATTAATCATAAAATTACCCTTTATTCCCTCCCAAGTCCTACCGAAGTCTATTAAGTGTAATGAAACAACTGGTTCATGTTACAACTAAAATTTAAGCAAACCAGATCTTTGAAACGATTTTTTTTTTCCACTTGAGCAGACGAGTCATAGCAATCATCGTTCAGTCCAAATTGTTAGGCTGGAGCCGAACTTGGAAGCCCCGAGGCTGGTGCCTTTCAGTCGCCCCACACTGACGCGGGAGATAACACATATATTTAGAGGATTCTTCTGGGGGGTGGGTGTGTGTGTGTGTTTTGTTTTTTGTTTTTTTGTTTTTTTTTTTAAGTGTGAGGCATATTCAGTTTGGAATTCTTTGCAGTAATTAAGATTTGGGGAAGGGTGAATTTTAGAAATAGGAGCCCTGCAAATAAGTTTTATTGGAAATAGGGGGAAAGGGCTTGCAGATAAGCGTGTGATGAAACAGAATTACGAGTTCCTCCAGGGGAGGCCACTCCTTCGAAAGCTGCTAATGCATAATTGTAAAGCCCTGGGGAGAGCCTTCTGGATTGTTCCTTAACCGCAAGCACACACAAGCCGGACAAGCCGTGTGTGCAGAAAGGTCGGGGGTGGGGCGGCCAGGGAATGGTCTCTAGACCAGCAGAGCTTCGAGGGCGGTGGCCCCAGCTCTGGCCTCATGTCCTCCTCCGCACGGTGCTTCCAGCCACCTGCCAACGGGCTGACGCTAGATTCTAGGGAGATTTCCGTTGTCTTAATCCCGACACCCGGGCTTCTCATCTCCATGTTCACAGGTAAGGAAGGGCACAAAGAGCAGCTTTCGGGTGGTCTGCCTTTCCCCTTTTCCTCGGATTCCATCCTGCCAGCGTCGTGAGGTGCTGAGTGCATCTCTGTGACAGAACCATCCACCCCATCTGTGCTTGGACAGACTCCCAGCATCTCTCTGAGCCTGGCCAGGCTTTACTGTCCCCCTGCTTTGTCTCCACGAACGCAAAGCCCTCCTGGTCCTCACCGTGGGATTGCCTCCCCCGAGGCCGGGGTCCTCAGGAAGCGGGCTTTGACGGAAGGTCCCTTGTCAGCACTTGTCAGAGGCGCGTGTGCGGAGCATCCGAGGCAGATTCAACTTGGCACGCAGGTGCTTTGTTCCTAAGGATGGTTTGGGTATACGGAGTTGGGGAAATTGTGCCAAAACCACAAAATGAATCGGCTCTCTCTGATGAAATACCTGATTTTCTTTCTCAGCACATGCCAGGCGGTGAGGGAAACAGCGGTGGCTTTTGAGACATCTGAGCTGACGACGGTGTGGCATCAGGCTGCGTGTCAAGGACACTTGGAGATGCCCTCTCCAAGAATAGCTACCTGGCTCTTTCCTTTTTCTATGATAGAAACACGACCTTCAAGTTATGACGGACCCCGCTGCATCTCAGGAACGTAAGGGACTATAATTAGAGTGTGCTGTCCGCACCGAGATGCGCATAAAGGAGGTAGAGCCAGAGATGAGTCAGAGGGGCAGGGAGGTGGGTGTGGCACACGTGGGACTTGGGGGAGGGGAGGGGCCCGGTGCCCGCAGAGCCCTGAGGCAAAGGCCTGTCCTTTGGGTGGAGTGAGTGTCGAGGTGTGTGGACAAATCCCGAGATGGAGCCCTGTGGGAGCTCCGGTGTTCCAGATTGCCCACATCTGTCATCTGGGCTGGGGCAGGTCCTGGGGCTGGTGCTGGGGCCAGAGGTGGACACAGCCCAGGGACGAGCACAGCAAGAAAGCAGGGTCTGGCGTCCCCTCAGACGCCACAACCAACCTCTGGATCTGAGCCTGAGCGCTCGGTCAGGTCACAGGGCAGGAGGCCAGGGGTAGGGGCTGCGAGACCAGGTCGGAGAGACGTGGGCAAAGGAAGTAGCAGCCTTGGGCTCGAGGGGTGGAGACGTCTTCCGGGGTGAGAGCGTTTAATTCCACTTTATTTTGCATTTCTGACTCCCTTGTTCTGTCTTTTTGTAGAAAAGGACACACTGAGAGATTGTCAAGTGCTTTGATAAAAAAAATATAACTCCGTCCCATTCCTACTTTCTAGTCTACCGATTCTCTTCTTTTATTACTATTCTTTAGAGAAGTTGCTGCGATACAACGTCTTCTTTGCGGGCTGACAGCGTGCTGAGCCGCCCTCACACCCAGTCCTTGTGCACAGACATCCACTCCATCGTGCTCTCAATGCTCCCGTTCCCATGGGACAGGACAAAACGGAGATGTGGACTCCTACGCACAGAGAGATCGTGATTTCAAAAATCACACATCTAACACAAGTGGCAGGAAATGTGGAAGAAAGCCGACAGTTAGCCTTAGGTGCCAGACCTTTTAGGGAATTTCCTTTCCTTTTTTTTTTTTTCTTTTTGTTTGTTTATTGAAAATTTCCACAGATGACTTTGCTCTGCTTTTATAGTGACAACCGAATCAATATTAAAACCAAGCCAAACCAACCGAGGGATCATGAGCAGCACGAGGAGGTCAGGCCGTGGTCCTCCCTGGGCAGGTGGGTAAGTCAGAAGGAATTCCAGTTGCTGGAGGCTGGTAAGCACCAGGTTGTCCCTGTTCAGTCTCCTTGGAAGAACGGGTACCCCAACCCCATGAGGGTGTGTCCTTGCTTGAAAGTCTCCACTGTTGAGTGTTGCCTCTGACCCCTTCCCTTTCACACAGAGGCCAGGAAAAAGTGGTCAGACCAAAGGAACCTTCCTTCTGTGAGCAGCTGTTTTGTCCCATTCTCGCCTTATAAAACCATAGAAACTCATGAAGTCACGGAGTATGAGATCATCCGTTTCAACCACTTCATGTTACAAATGAAGCTTCAGAGGGATATGAAGCAGCGTCCTTCAGATTACGAGAAGGTTTGCACTGGGAAAACGCATTTACTTTTGTTTACAGTTGGCTTCTCCGCATCCATCACTTCTACACTCATTCATTTTGCCATTTTTGTGGGAGAGACGGTGAAATATCTCATCAGAAAATAGGACGTATCCACTCATGTACAGTCATTAGGAATTAAACTGCAAATGCCATTCCCCAAATTAATTTGGTTTAGATTTAAATAGGGAAAGTGCCTGCCTGGGGCTTCATTTTTCACTGCAGAAGAGATCTCGCTCATTCCCTCTGCAGCCTAGGAGGCCTGGGGAGGGGTGGGGGGGCGAGGGCCAGGGAAGGGCCGCTGGCGGGACGCCAGGGTCGGGGTGCCCCAGCACGGGCCTGGGGATCCGATGGAGCACAAGCTGGGGTGAAGACGCCTTGTTAGGATTTGGGGCATTGGAGCTGAGCATGAATACGAACAGAGGAAGGGGGGCCTTTGGCAGGGGTGCATGGGGTGAAGGGACTGGGTCAGCAGAGCGCGGGGTGCAGGAACCAGTACTGGGGAAACACTTCAGGGACCCCTGCCTTCAGCTGTGCGCAGGTTTGTGTGATGGCTTTGCAGTGTGCTTACAACTCATCAAAATGAAGTTTAAACAAACCTTAGTACTTTTCTCCATTTGCCTCCGTGACCCAGCATCTTTGTTTCTTCTCCCCTCTTGTCTCATCCCTCTCCCGTCCTCTGGCCTTTCTCCTTCTCTCATCTCTTGGGCTCTCCAGGGACTCCTTCTCCCACAGGGTCAAGCCCAGCCCCTGGGATGCCCGGGCTCTGAGGCCTCTTCTCTGTCCAGCCTCTGGCCCCAACCCTGACGTGTCACCTCAGTCAGCGTGTCCCGAACCTGCTGATGAAGTAAGCAACAGAACACGTACCATTGTCAGAGATAGGGAGTTGGAAAGGGGGTGCAGGCCGAGGAGGACGTGGAAGAGGGGAGCCGGTCAGAGTCCCACAGTAAACAGATGCACTTAGTGGTAAGATGAGTCCCGGAGGGGTTCGTTTGCAAGAGGGAGCCGGGAATAACCAGAGCTAGTAGCCGCTGACCTGGTACCTTCACTGGTCCGAGGGGAGGAGGGACAGAGAGTAACCAGAACCTGGAGGGAGCACAGGTGTGGAGCCTCTGAAAGGTGCACCCCGGAGCTGGTTAGATGCCCACTCTGACTGGAAGGGCGAGAGCCAGTGTCCACACATCTCTCCAGGACCTCTCAGAGTGGAAGGTGCTTTGAGCAATCAGGGTGAAGACTCAGGTGTCTGGAGAGGGGTAGGGACCCTTGGTTGAGGGACGGGGATGGTTTGTGGGTGGCGACCTCCCTGGGGAGGAGGAGGGAGCCAAGCGGATAATGCCCAATCCCTCCCCCACTCCCTTCCTCTCTCCGATCTCCAGCTGCTCCTCATTGGCCGAACCCAACCAGAGCTCATGCGTGGGAGTCCAGCTGATGTGCATCCCAGGGCCCAGAGCGGGTGACAAAGCATGGAGGCAGGAACCACAAGGCAAGAGAACAGTTGGGCCCAGTCACAAAGCTCGAGATGGTCACCTCAGTGCAGCTGGTGTTTTCTTCTGTGAAAACCTGCGCTCCGTCCCAGCTCTGCTCCTGCTCCAGGGGCCAGCCTATTTGTGCCACCGCACCTTCCCTGGGCATTTTGTTTCCAGCTTCACCAAGGCCAGCACAGACCGCTCCCAGAGACCCTGCCCAGATCTGCAAGCCCAGACCTGGGAGCTGAAACGTCGGATTCGGAAGCTGAAGAGTTCCCACCTGCTGCAGAATCCTCCCAGAGCTCCGCCTCCAAGGGCACTAGGCTCCCGGGAGAAAGTTTCTATCCTTTTGTTCACACCCACTTGCTGTGGCCTTGCCGTGTGTGGGCGGCATCTCTGCATTCACCGGTAGAAATGCTGACCTTGAGAATGGGCCAGAGAATTCCCTGACAGACACAAAAGAGGCTGTCCCAGACCAGCACTCCTTACTGGTTGTTTACTGTGCACAAAGCACCAAGGGCCTAAGGGACGCCTGGGGGGCTCAGTCGGTTAAGTGTCTGCCTTCGGCTCAGGTCATGATCCCAGGGTCCTGGGATTGAGCCCCACATCGGGCTCCCTGCTCAGCGGGAAGCCTGCTTCTCCCTCTGCCTCTCCCCTGCTCGTGCTCCCTCTCTCTCTCATACTCTCTGTCTCTCTCTCAAAGAAATAAATAAAATCTTAAAAAAAAAAAAAACACAAAGGGCCTATGACCTTCTAAGCAACCCTCCACACCTCCCCTCACCAAAAAAATTATGGTAATTTGGATAAAAGATATGTGGACTCTGAGACATGAAAGGAAAACTGAAAAACCAAGATTAATAAATTAATAATTTAATAAACTAATAAAATTCGTACCCTTTCAATTTTTTAAAATCCTATTTTCTGTCCTCTAAATATATGCCAGTTGGTGGTCTCAAGTCCCATTCCCCCTCCTGAAATTGCCTTTCTTTTTTTTTTTTTTTTTAAAGATTTTATTTATTTAATACAGAGAGAGACAGCGAGAGAGGGAACACAAGCAGGGGGAGTGGGAGAGGGAGAAGCAGGCTTCCTGCTGAGCAGGGAGCCCGATGCGGGGCTCGATCCCAGGACCCTGAGATCATGACCTGAGCCGAAGGCAGATGCTTAACAACGGAGCCACCCAGGCGCCCCCTGAAATTGCCTTTCTTATAGGTTCAGCCAAATTTGACTCCCTTTGTTTTCTTTAGATTCCTTAGAATTCAGTAAGTCTGTGTCTAAGGGTTCGACAACATGTTGTAAGCTGGCTGGTTGTCTGGGAAGCTGTGCTGGAGACGGAGTTAGGGATGAAGAGTTTGTTGGGGGTAATGGCTGTGACAGCTAAGGGGAGAGGGCAGGACTGAGCCGGTGGGGGGGGGGGGGGGGGGACATCAGGCCGTGGTGCAGACTAGACAGTCCCTGCTCCCCACCCAAGAGGGAGTGCTGGAGGAAAATGCCCAAGAGAGGAGCTCTGCGTTGGGTGGGAAAACCAAGCCCTTGCATGGCCTTGCTGGGTCATTGGCTGGGGCCACCTAAAGAGGACCGTGACCTTGTCTTAAAGCTGAGGTGGACCCTGAAGGAGCACACAGCTGGAGGTGTCAGACAAATGTGCCCCCCACCCCCAGCCTGGCAGCGAGCCCCTTCTCCAAGTTTCACCCTCGTGGCACTTCTGCACGTCAGCAAGCACTTCCTTTGGACCTTGATGAAATCCTGTTTTGTTGGCTGCCGTGTTGATTGATGAAAAGCAGACGTTCACAGAAGGAGGAATCACATTCAGGAAGTTAAGACGCCCACATCTGGAACCAAACTCTGGCCAGGGGATCTCCTGACCCTACTTCCCACTTTTATTCTTGCTGAAGCTTCCTTGTGAGGAACTTTTCCATGCTGAACTTTCTGGAAAAAGCTGCAGATCTCTTTCTACTCGGGGACCAGATAAAGCCCGCGGGTTCTTCAAGAGAGGGTCTCATTTCCAGAAAGCAGTGGCCTCTGCAGGCAGGAGATGGTAGCGCACCACGGGGTGGGGTGCGGGGGGCTGGTGTTGTCCTCCAAGAGGCTGATGACAAGAACCCAGGCCTGCCAGGCGCACATATGTAGTTTAGATGGGTCCAGGCCAGGGTGACTGTCACAGAATGATTGGTATCCAGAACTATGCTCCCTGGGATTGGTGTTTATTCCATAATTTTCAACTCAGTGGATGGTCTTTAGTTCCCATAGTTGTGGAGAACTTTTCTGATTATGAATTATTATGAAGTGGTATTTTCAAAACTTCAGTCTAAAAATAATGGATTTGGAATGGTTCAGAGCAAGCTTCTAAATATTTCAACACTGCCTTGCATCTTTGTTTCAACTTTTGCCTACTCAGGCTGAAATTGCTTAAGATTTATGAATCTGGTAAAAGAATGCGCTGGTGTTAAAGTCTCTATAGAAAAAAAATAACTAAAAATAGCATTAATTTGCACAATTTGGTAATTATACCATGAAGCATTGCGGAAGACTACAATGATCTCATCAAGGCAATCAAAGGATTTCATGACTGGAAGGGCATCGATTTTCCACAGTGATTTCAGAAACACATGTCCTGATATGTCAAATCCCCTCTCTTTCCAGAACGGTCTCAACTGTTTAGGCTGGTGACCCATGGCCCATTGTGAAACTTACAACTTACGAGAAACTTAAAGCATATGAAGCAGGAAGGAAAACACAAGGTCTGCTTTCCCTAGTTTCTTAACCACCGCATGTGGGTTGTGTAGTTAAGAAAAAGGCTTTGTTTTGCTTTCTGACAAATGACCCCATTTTATCACATTTTATCTCCTTTCAGTGCAGGGATTCTATGACTTGACCCTCCCAAGCTTGTCTTTGAATCTCAGTCCCGCTCAAAGACTGAGAGGCTGGGTGGGAGGCCATGGCTCATCGCCGTAGCTGGTGTTATATTCTAACAGGCAGGGTGGGCGTCCATGAGGGTCAGCGCAGCGCTGGTCCCCAGAAGGGCCACTGAGGTGTCGCTGCGGGTCTTCGGGGGCTCAGGCAGGAAAGCTGGAGTAAGAGGAACTTTTTCAGAGTTGGTGTTGGCCAAGGGCAAGCAAAAAAGCATATTCCTCTTTCCAGCATAAAAGGCAGTATATCAAATGAAAGTTATTTGTGTCAGAATCATTTCATTGAAGATTAACTGTGTAGTTCTATGCTCCTTTGGTCAGTGAAGAAGTGAGTATTTATGACATGTTGTATTACACAACCCCGGGCTTATGTTCTTCATTTATTATTGAGTGTGTATGAGTGTGTGAGTGTGTGTGTGTGAGTGTGTGAGTGTGTGCGTGTGAGTGTGTGAGTGTGTGTGTGTGTGTGTCTTCTTTTTTACCTAGACCCATTGCCATCACTGGCTCTAAATTTTCCATGCTATAGGAAGGAATTGGCAGGAGCTAAAGTGTCTAGTTTCCTGTGGTTGTGGTAACAAATGACCACAAACAGGTCACAAAGAGGGTGATATAAAATAAAATAAGTTTATTCTCTCACAGTTCTGGAAGCTGGAAGTCAGAAATCAAGGTGTTGAAAAGCCATGTCCCCTCTGAAGGCTCAGGGAAGCCTCCCTTGCTGTGTCTCCCGGCCTCGGGCCGTTGCTGGTGCTCCCTGGTGCTCCCTGATGATCCCTGATGATCCCTGGTGATCCCTGGCGCTCCTCGGCTCACAGATGCCTCCCCACTGCCATGCCTGCCTCCATGTCCCTCAGCCACCTTCTCTGTGAGCGTCGCTCCTCTGTGGCTCTGTCCAAATTTTCCCTTCTCATCAGGACACCAGTCCCTAGGGCCCACCCTGATCCAAGATAACTTCATCTTAACTTGATTGTATCTGCAGAGACTCTATTTCCAAATAAGGTCACATTCACAGGTACCCAGAGGTTAGGACCTAAATAGACCTTTCTGGGGGATCCAGTTCAAACCACAGCAAAAGGATAATCATACAATTAAAAGGCGACAGACTGGGAGCCTCCGTAACAGCTTCGGTTTTAGCTCATGGTCCTCCCTGATTCACTGAGGGGGCTCCTTTTCTCTCATGTGGGGTCATGAGCCACGCTCAGACTTGGTGGGAGACAGGTGTCCTGACTGATGAGCAATATCCAAATGTGCTATGGACATAGGAGGGGGGATGGAAGCGCGTACACAGCTGACCTGCCAACCTGGTGAATTATTTCTTGGCTGAAATATTCGCTCCTGGCTGTTACATACCCGTATTCATGAAGCGAACCAATACCTCAATCCCCATATTCAAAACCAAGCTCTTCACTTAAATCTGATTTCACCCCAGCTCCCAACGAAGATTTGTCATGCTATACAAATGAGCACTCACTTAGTGTCCCTGGGATGTGTAGAGCCACATTCTGGTCACCCACCATTTAGATACATCCACAGAAAGTGCATTTTTCAAAACAAGATGTGGGCTTTCTGAAATTACATCATAAATCCTTGACTGGGATGCTAAGAAATTTAAAAGTTTCATGGAAGGGAAAACAGAATTGTGTTTCTTTTACTCTTATATATTACCTTATGTTCCATGGTTACTAAGAAATCCTAACAAAAGAGGACATGTTATGTCATTTATCCCCGAATTTTGTGAGTCTTATTCATAGATTTCACCTCCAATCATGCAAATAAAAGATGAAACTTACAGAATATCAGGCTCATTGTATTTGTCTGCTCAGCCTGTTGTCACGAGGTGCCACCGACTCTGGGGATTACACAACAGAAGTGTGTTTGTGGCACTTCTGGGGGCTGGAAGTGCGAGCTGAAGCCGGCAGGATGGATTTCTTCAGCTGCCTCTCCCCGTGGCGGTCTTCTTGCTGTGCGCTCACGGCTCTGTGCTCTGTGTGCGTGCGTCCCCAGTGTCTCTTCCTCCTTAGAAAGGACCAGTCCCACTGCATCAGGACCCCAGCCTTGTGTCTTCATTTAACCTTACTTATCTCTGAAGGTCCTATCTCCACATAGCCGCACATTCTGAGGTCGTGAGCGCTAGGGCTTCAACATGGGGTTTTGAGGCGGACACAATTCAGCCCATTACAGCTTCAAGGGACCTTACAGACACATTTTTCTAGAAGAATGTGCATTCTGCGATTAGACGAGCTAAGCAAGTCTGTGGTAGCAGATTAAGAATTTCTGTCTCAGGGGCTTAAAATAGCGAGGGTTCTTTCTCCTCATGTCATCTGGTCAGGGAGGGTCCGACGGGGTCTCCAGAAACTGTGTCTGCACCTTCTGGAACGTGAGTCCCTGTGTGGCCGTGGCAAGGACAGCATGTAGAGAAGTCACTCTCACCTGCCCCTGGGAGTGACGCATGGCCTTTCTGGCCACTTGGTCCCAGGGGCTGGGAAACCAGCACTGAGCGCAGACCCTTGAGCTACGACTTGATAGAGCAGGCGAGTTGAAACCTTTGCTCTAGGTCATGACAAACCCATGTCATATTTTGCTCTCTACGTTCTGTCTGTGGTGGGAGGGATCAAAAATGAACGGAACATAAACACAAAAATATTTTTGTGTTAAAAACTCCCAAAGTGTTGTCACAGTGTGTTTTGTTCCCTAATGTGTTTTCCCAACAACACTGGATGAAAGGCTCCCTTGTTAGGTACCCAGGATATGACAAGATGCAATTCCAGATTTCAAGGAACTTTCAGTCTAGAGTCAAGAAAGCCAGTAGTGTGAGAAGAACTATGGCGATGAACGTAGAAGGGACGCTAAGCAGAGGGAAGCTGCTGATGGATTTCCGGGAAGACATTTGGGTAGATGCCTAATACTTGTGGGCAGACAAGGGAGTGTGCTCTCAGCAAAGACAATAGGTGTGTGTGTGTGTGTGAGCTGTGTGTGTGTCTACTGTCTCGTCTCCCAATTCCAGTGTGGAATGGGGGCCTCCCATGCTACCAAAAAGTTCTCTGACACCAGCTGGGTGTCCTATAATTCAACTCAATCTGACACTATTTACTCAGAGACAGCATCAGATCCCAGAGGACAGGGCTCAGTCCCACAAACTGCCATCTGCGTCAGATACCAATTTCAAGTCAGGTCACCTGGGCTCTCACCAGTCACCTGTGCTTCTGACTTACTAGCTACAGATCAGAAGTTCCTACAACCCTCTCCTTGGGTTCGGTTAATTTGCTAGAGCAGCTCACAGGGGTCAAGAAGCTTGTTTATTCACTAGATTGTCAGTTTATTATAAAGAATATTAAAGGATACAGATCAACAGCCAGATGAAGAGATATACAGGGTGAGGCCCCGAACAAAGGACCTTGTGTCTCTGTGGAGTTTGGGGCCCAGCTCAGTGGTCTGGGGAAGCATACTGGTTCACCAACCTGGAAGCTCTCCCCATCTTGACCCTCTGGGATTTTATGGAGGCCTTATCACACAGGCCTGATTGAGTAAATCATTGGCCATTGGTCATTAATCGAACCTGCAGATCCTCACCCCTCCAGGGAAATCAGGGGGTGGGATGGAAAGTTCCAGCTCTCTATCCCTGGTTAGTTCTCCTGACAACCATTCCCCCCTATAGTCAGGGAATTTCCAAGAGTCACCTCATTAAAATAAATTCATTCTAGTGGAAAGGGGCTTGTCATGAATAATGAGACACCCATTCACCTTATGGCTCTGAAAGGATTTCAGGAACTGGGGACCCGAGACCAAATGTTATAACAATATATGCTCCCATTGCTCTCGTGGCTCAGGAAATTCCAAGGATTTGGGGGGTTGTGAGGCAGGAACCTGCAGGAAGACCAAGATATGTATTTATTATAAATCACAACAAGACAGTGTGTGTGGGAGTGAGGGTGAGTGTGTCTGCAAGTACCGGTGTGGGCCCGCTGTGCCAAGCCCCGAGGCACTGGACCCCTCCTTCTGCCCCTGCACGTCCACCCGCACCTGAGCGGCCATCCTGGGCTCCTGGGCTCCTGGGCCGTCTACAAAGGTGCAGGTGAGGTGGCAGGAAACCAGGGGGCGGGGTGGGGGGATCAGGATTCCGGACACGACTTCCGTAGAGTTACAACTGCTTGATTATTCTACTCTCTCTCTACCCCCCAGCTCCCTCTCTCTCCATCCAACTGGCTTGAAAACACTGTATTGAGGTAAATTGAAACAGAATTGTGGAATTGTTTTTTGGGTTCCTTCTGGAGTTGAGCTAGATGTAGTAGTTGTTGGTTTCATCTTCTTAAATTGAAAGAGCATCTGAGAAAATAGAATCGTTATATGAATCTGTCTTACCTCTTAGCGGCTACACAGAGAATAAACCCACTGTTGCTCCTTTGTTCCTTCTAGCTCTGAAAACTGAATTCCAGGTTTCAGAATAGCTAATATAATTATGTATGTAATGAGGTAAACACATACAAACACACAAAACACCAGCTGGCCCCAGGATTCCTCTTAAGGAGCTGCTTTCCTTGAAGGGTTACACGAGGATTATACGAATAGAGAACGTGGAACAATGGCCGTATGGCTAGTCTGTATTTGGTGTGGGCTGTTATTTGGGAAGTTTGCCCCGCGTGGCCAGAAGAGGAGGGGGGATGTGAGCAAGAGGGAGAGAACGAGTGAGCGGGGAAAGGCAGGCCTGGAAGGGAGGCAGCAGGACATCATGGGCTTGGGGTCACCGAGTGACGTTCTAGAAGACCAGTGTAAGCAGTTCATCTGGACTTCGGTGTGTTGAAATCATTAAATTCTGTCCTCTGTTCCTCATTTTCCACCCAACGGATGTGACTGTCGGTAAAAACCATGCTATGCCTCCAGATACTTTGGGTGAAAGGTTTTCTTGATTTGTGTTGCCTATTCGTTGAGGTAGGAATGGGTGTATGTATTCATAAGGGAAGAGCTGATTTCAGCTGTACAGTTTTGAGGAGTTTGAACTTCCACAGGTTGTCCATTATTCCTGGATCTCAAAGCATCACATTTTGGTTACATTTGTATCCCCCGCATGAGTATGTTGCCTTGCGGACTTAGTAAATTCTCAAAACAGAGACAATGCACAATATATTTGAGACTTACCCAGAAGTCCTGAGGACTGTGGGGACGGCCCTCAGGAACGAGCAGGAGAAGAGGACTGGGATTGTGTGCTGCTGTCGGATGGGGGCCCCCCCAGGCTCTGATTCCCCCCAGTTTTACTTCCCCCATCAAAGGCTGGCACTTCACATTAAGGTAAAACCCAGAAAAAAATAATAACAACTTTGAAATTAACCGGAGGCATCTTAGCTGACCACCACATTGCAGACTGCAATTGCAGGGCATTTCTTGTCAACCATATACAAAGTATTTTTATATTTTAAACACGCCAATTGAAGAACAAAGGGAAAAGCAGTTTTCTTATGATACACTATTTTACTTATGATCAGGTTGCATGCATTCTCTCTCTCTCTTTTTTTTACTTTTGAAAACAATTAATCTTACTATAAAAATAATACAGGTTCATTGCAAGGGGGGGGAATCAAAACATGGAGGTAAGCAAAGAGAAGACAGTAACACGTCTCTTTAAAGGCCTGTCCCTCATGGTATCTATTGCTTTTGTGTTTGTGAAGACATTTCCAGATAGTTTTCTAGTCTTGCTTGTATTTCTTTACAACTGTTAGATTTCAATAGACATGCTGTTTGGTAATGGGCTGTAGTCACTGGGCAGTCACAGCTGGTAGAAAATCACCCGTGGTGGTTCGAGGAGTCCGTCACGAGGATGGACCACAATCAGCCATTGAATGCAGAGCTCTGACGTTCAGGTTGCGGTTACTGTTGTTCTATGTTGTTGCCAACCTGATTAAAATGATCTTGATAAGCAATACATTGATCTTGATAACTAATAACAAACACATCCTTAATCATATTCTTTAACAAGGAATGCCAAGGAACAAAAGGGCAAAAGACATGCACACTTTAAAACTCTGGATATTTATTGCTAAATTGTCTGTCATAAAAGATGTACCAATTTATATTTTTGTATTGGGGTGGGGGAGGGGCGGGGATCTTTCCACTGTGTAAATTCACACAGTTCCTTGCTTACCGGGAAGTTTACTTTTTTTTCATGTCTTCATTATCCCTTTGTGCTTATTTTATAAGAATTTCCTCCTCAAGAGCTAAACAATTTTTCAGTTAGTGTGTTCATATTTCTAACTTTCTAAAAATTCTGCATTTATTGTTCATACTCTATCCTAAAGAGGTTCTGACATGGCTTATTTTTTTTAAAGATTGAAAAAATAAAAGTTAACTTCAAAAATAAAAATAAGACCTGGGCGCCTGGGTGGCTCAGTCAGTTAAGCGTCCAACTCTTGGTTTTGGCTCAGGTCATGACCTTAGGGTTGTGAGATCGAGCTCCTGTCAGGCTCCATGCTCAGGACAGAGTCTACTTGAGATTCTCTCTCTCTCCCTCTTCCTCTGCCTCTCCCCGCACTTGTGTGCTCGCTCGCTCTCTCTCTCTCTCTCAAATAAATGACTAAATAAAATCTTTAGAGAAAAATAAAAATAAGACCAAACATAACATAAAAGGAGAGAGAAACAAAAAAGCAAACATATATAATATACCCAATACATTGACTATAATGGAGTGTTTAGACCTGACCTTCCTGAGGGACAAAGCAGATAGGGATGAGCAACATTTTCCTCGGAAAAGAGTGCATTTCTTCAAAACAGACCAAGTGAATTATTCTATTAAAATTTAAAAAGATTTATCACAAGAACGTATTAAGAGGTTTTCAAGATCATTGCCGAAAATGCCTTCAGACAAGGGTATTAGACCCCTCATAGTTATAGTCAATTCCGTAGTTGTACATGTGAAAACAGTTACAAAAAGCATTGAGCCCATTACTTCCAGGAATTGGGGATCTGGAGACCATTTAAATACAACAAACAAAATAAAGGGGATTGGCAACAATAAAGTCACCAACTTCTAATCTTCTCATACAAAGATGATCAATAAGATAAAAAATTAAATAGTCATCACTTACCATAATAGCAATTTCAATACTGAAAACATTTGATCACTCCTCCCCCATAAATTCGATTTGGAAACTGTTATTAGCATAAAGGAGAGACAGTTCCCAAACCAGCACATACAGATACTCTAGTCCCTAGTGTCTTCATTCAGCTATACATTCACAGCATCCTTTCTGTGGACTGCTACCAACGCACGCACCAGTGTTTGGGATACACTCTGACTCAGGAAGCCGAGGCTAAGAAAACAGGAATGTGTTCCCTGAGATTACCCAGCTAATGAATGGCAAAGCCGGAGTGAAATTCCAGACCCCTAACTTCGGGCCCTCAAAGCAGGAATCCCCAGATTGAGAGGGGAGATGCAAAGAATCAAAAGTATGAACTTTGATACGTAATTGCTGAAGAGGTGAGGAGGATGGGTTCCGTAGTCTGGGGTGGAGACCATGGAATGGCACCCAGGACGTGGGGAGCCTTGCATGTGTGGGTGCAGTCCCAGGCAGCAGTAACTGATGGGTCGGGTCGTGGGAGGTGCCAGGAGCCTGTGCAGAAACTGGAGTTGGAGGGACAGCTGAAGAGCAGAACCGTGCAGGCCCAGGGAAGCTCCGAGGGTCTGCTCTGTTCCTCTCTGCAGTGACCCCTGAGCCCCGCAGCTTCCTGATGCCAAGGAGAGGGGAGTGTGGTCCTCACCTGTGTGCGGGCTGCTCCAGGAGCCCCCGAGAGAGACGACCCTGTGGTCTCCCACTCAGCAGTGCTTCGGCATGAGAGAGGGACACTCAGCCCCCCAGGTGGAGATGCTGCCCCCCAGAAAGGGACTGCCAACCCTGGGGTGGGGCTTGCTAACAGGGCCAGGATCACCCTCCCTCCTGCTCCCAGGATGGGGAGCAGCTGCCTGGGGGCGACACTTCCCTCTCCCCTGAAGCCTTGTCCCTTCTATTTGTTTTGAAAATCCATCCTACCACCTGCAGCACCAGGGTTACCCATCCTGCCCACTTCACCTGGAGATTTGGGGACTGGAGTTCACCGTAGCGGGTCAAGGGAGCCCTGAGCACTGGGAGGCACCCCTTCAGGGAACGGGAAATGCCACCCATGCTTTTGCCTTGAACCTGAGGTCCCGAAGTCAACCGCTTAGTTGGCCATTCTACCCCTTTATAACACTTTCCCTGGAAAGGATGTGTCTGCTTAGATATTCACTCAGGGTTTCAGGGAGGAGAAGAGACTTAACCCTTGGGGGGCGGCATCGCTGGTGGGGGTCACACTTGGATGCTGGCTGCAGGTGGACAGGCCTGGCTGGGTGACGGCACAGGCTTCGCGCGCGCGGGGCTGTGGAGGGTTGGGGAGGGTACCAGGATCACGGCACGGGCAGCCCACAAAGCTGCTGCCCAAAAGGAGAAACAGGGAAAATATGCTTTAGCCATTTAGAAAGAAATTATTAAAAAACAAAACAAAATAATGCACTTTTAGAATTCTCCCATCTGTTTGGTTTATTCATTCGAAATGACTGTGGCTTCATTCTTCAGAGGGGAAGCAGATGAAGAGAGGGCAATGCAGGCCTTGGGCCGGGGTCTCCCCAGTCCCGTGCAAGGGGGCTCAGCAGATAAAACCCCCGCAGGAACAGCTCATGGTGGCGACTGAGGCAGAGAGCCTGGGGCCTGGGAAAGACCCGTTATAGCATTTTAATACAGGAATGTTCCTGTTTCAAGTGCCGATACTAAATATAGCCCCAAATAAAAGTCCATGTCTAACAACACACAATGTAAGAATGATTTTTTTTCAAGCATAAAAGGACCTTGGAGGATGGTTACTTTCCTCATTAATTTTTCAGAAGACGCGGCTGGGCAGGGAAGCTCCCCAAGAGAATGTGAGTAAAGGCAGAATTTTTGGCATAGGAAGGGCTTTAAATGAGTGCCAACTCCCCTTGCCCTATTTCAAATCCTCTTCCAGGTCAGGGTTGAGCCAGGAGGACCTGGCTACTTGTCAGCATTCAGGAAGAGGTGGAATGATTTGCACTGAGCTTACGTGCGTGTAAGTGCTGCTTTCTCAGCCAGCAAGTTGGATTCGCTCTCCTGGAGCGCCCACCGGGATCGGCATCCAGCCGATGTGCTCCATGAGAACTTTTCCTAAAAGTAGAGTTTAAATTAGCCTACGCTCATCTGAATTATCTCTCTCCCGAAATGGTTACTACTAAATTAATAAAGATGTTTTTAACCTACTCACCCCACTTCTCAGAGCTGATCAATAATTAGCAGTCAGTGATTTGGGTCAGGAGGTGTTGTGAGTAAAGCACTTCACAGCCTCACTGTTTCCACGAGCCTTAGGCTGGAAACAACCTGGATGTCCAAGCTGGGACTCCCCTGGCTTATGTGGTATCCAGGAAGAAATGGGAAAAAGGTGTGCCCTCTGGGCAGCCAGTGCCCAGGCTCATGGCCTGCCAAGCACCCCTTCCTCCAAGAAGACACAGCCCCAGCCAGGATGCCTGGCTTGGCAAGTCCTGTGTAAGCTGACTTCCTCTCTCATGGGCCCCTCTACTGGGGACTCTTGTGCAGTGAACAACCTAACAGCCACACCTGGAAATGCTGTCCAACCACAGAGACACAAGTATTGGGGTAAATTCACTGGGTGGAATATTATACAGCTATGAAAAATCAGGTTGCAGGTGAATGTTTATTGAGAAAAGCAATGCTTTTAAGGTAACGCTGCAAAATAAAGCAGCAGACCACAGGGTAAAATGTAATTACAAACACTGGCACCTTGAAGAAAGACAGAGAAGGCATAAGCCAAAATTTTAACCATCCTCATCCCTAGGACACGAACTTTTTCTTAGCAATCTCATATTTTAAAGCTTCTGTGTGTATAAGTTTTGTAATTAAAACAAACGCCAGTCCGTTCTCATTGTTCACGGTAGCTATGTTCTGTAAAGCGCCACAAACACCGAATTCATGGATACGGAGCCAAAGCTCCCAGAGGAGACACAGGGCTGGGCTCCTGTGAGCCTCCGTCACGGCATTGGTAACAACTGATCAATACGTAACCTTGTTTTATGTGCGTTTCTGGATAAAGACACTTCAATTTATATTTCTTTTTTTTTAAGATTTTATTTATTTATTTATTTGAGAGAGAGAATGAGAGAGAGCGAGCATGAAGGGGGGAGGGTCAGAGGGAGAAGCAGACTCCCTGCTGAGCAGGGAGCCCGATGTGGGACTCGATCCCGGGACTCCAGGATCATGACCTGAGCCGAAGGCAGTCGCTTAACCCAACTGAGCCACCCAGGTGCCCCTTTAATTTATATTTCTTATCCATAATTGATTACATGCAGTATTTCTTTATAATAAAACACTGGCCGAGAGGGTTTAATGTCTTCAGGACCATGGGTAATAGGACCATAAATTTCTCTGGCTTGCCGCCTCACACAATGCTCCTGCTACTACATTTTCTCAACTCGATCAGCATCTCACGAATCCGCAAGTCTAGCTGCTCTTCCATCTTTTCTATAGCTTCCTCGGGCACCGACAGTGGACGTTCCCTCGGCACTTTCTGCAGCAGTTCATGTGCAGATGAGTGAGGTCCTCTGCACGTGCTGAACTGTTCACTTTGAGCCCTGGACTCACAGCCAACGACTCCGCAACACACGCTGCTCACCGAACACACGCATCTTGTCCCGAACATATCACAGCTTCCTGGGGCCTGGGAACACAGATAGCACTTCTGGGCTACACTCGGGGGCCATTTTCAACAGTGAAATCACCAACAAGAGCACGAAAAAGCAAAAGACACGGCACTAAATGGACCGCGAGGGGGACACGTGCCCACAGCACGAGAGCTGGGACCTGGGGAGGAGCATCCCTGGTTCCTCCTCAACTGGGAACGGGGGCTCTGTGCATGTCCAGAAATGACCGCAAAACACCGCGGGTATTGATTTTGGAGTTACAAAGAAATTTTAGCGAGAAAGTGAATTTGCAAAGATGAAATCAGCAGATAAAGAGGTTCAGCAGTAATTAAAAACGAACAGCGCATGTTTTCAGTGCATCCGTATCAAGCAAAGTCATTCTGATGACATTTCAGGTCTTCTAGATAAATCACGCGCATCCAAATTCACTACATTACCGTTTTTTGAACGTAGGGCTAGCATGCCGTCCATGAGGGAATCATAATCCATAAAAGTTAATGACATTTAATATGTTTTATGTTAGAGAGCAGTAATTTCCAATCAAAATCATTATGTCTAGGTTTTATTTTTCTGCGTGGAATTTTATGCATAAAGCAATGAATCGAAGCAAGATGTGCTGAAATCCATGTGCAGCCCTGGTGACAGAGGGGGCCTTTGGCAAGAAGGCCAGGGTTACTCTGGGGAGTTCCGCACTTGGGGGGGGGGGATCGTATTTCACTTCCCTTGGCTTGAGCCCCACCCAGCACCTGGGAAAATAGACCCCCTCCACCCCACCAGGCAGCCCTGCCTGCCAGCACAGCTTCAGAAAGAGATTTAATTTAATTAACAGAAAACAGCATCAATAAACATTAGCTCAGCAAGGCTCTCATGGCGGCTCCAGGACCGCAAGCTCAAGCTATTTTAGAACACACCCTCTGTCCTGGCAGAGCTCCCCGACTTGGTGCCTCTCTTGCATGGCCCTCTGGAAACCTCCACCATCCCCTGAGAGGCAGACACCGTGGATGCCTCCAGCCTGCCCTCTGTTCTGTCACATGCTGGAGTCACCACCTCCTTGCAAGGCAGAGCACTGCTCCCTGTGGCACCATCCCAGGCAGGCGCGGGGCTGGGGTACGGGGAAGGGCGGGGGGACAGGTCAGCGAGCACAGCCTTCTCCTCTTCAGCCTTCCTCCCCCAGGGTGCTTGCATTGTCCGCATTTAGGAGGGGCTGACAAAATGGGGAGTCTTCAGCAACACCCCAGGTATAGAGAGGAAGGTATCAACATTTGTGAGCAGAATGGTTCTTGCAGATCCTGCATCACTATAATAAGATTGATGGCCACTGTAGCTTAGGGGGGTGGTGGTGATGAGAGAAAGGAGAGGTTTCACTAGGTTATCTGCTCCAGCGGGGACAACAGGGACCTGGCAGGGAGTCTGCCTGGGACCAGCTGAGGGAAGCGCAGGAACACTGTTCCTTATAAAAAGGTCGAGATAGAGTCTGGCCTGCTCAAGTGACCAAGACGCTGCGACCAAGCAAGAAAAGGTAAGAAGATGCTCTGAGAACAAAAGGGCATCGTGTTTGTGTGAGGCTCATTGTTGGCAAATAGGATTCTGTGCGGGGAAGCTGGGAGTGAGTCTTCCAGCCTCATTATTGCTTTTTAATAGTGATTGCAGTGTTATTCCCTTTAACAGTTGACATTGGCACACACGAACGATTGTAATATATAAGAAAAAACATTATAAGAAAAGCCACAAAAGAGATTTAGCAACTGCATTTCTGTGCCTATTTAAACAGCTTTAATGTGTGATTCCTTTGGCTCTCGTAGACACCAAAGTGTTTCGAAGGCAATATTCGGGGTTGCCAGTAGGAAAATGGGTTCCAGGAATAACAAGGCAAATGAATGTGACACATCGATGCACGTTGGAAATGGAGCTTGGCAAGTTCATGGGTGAGAGGAGGTGGGCAGATGATCACCCTTCACTTTTCCTGGGAGCCAAGAAGATCCAAGTCTTCCTAAGCCACGCTAAGTAGGTTGCCCACGTGGTGGGACATTGCCAGGAGGACCAGCACGCCAGAGCCACTTCCCGATGAAAATGGCTGAGAGTTGGTTGGTGTAAAGGGGGCCTACCTGTTCTAGAAGGAGGTTCTATTCAATTCGAGAGCAGGGTTAACATGTCTACCTGCATGTCCCTCTCCTTTTAACTCAAAACTTTACCAAGACACCGAAACAACTTCCTGGTGACTGACTCACTAAGAAAGGGACTAAATATATATGTGTATACACATGTGTAATATATGTGTTGTGTACACTATATATACATATGCATGTACATACGCTTAGCCCTGTTCTCTCAGGCTGGGCTTTACATGGTTGCTCACTGTCTGTTGTCTGCTTCCACCTTCAGGATATAATTGCTATTTCTAGAAGAGACCTTGTATACTGTGTTCACTAATGAAGCTCCAGGGCACATGCTATAAACTGGATGTTCGCGTCCCTCCAAAATTCACTCCTGGAAATCTGGTATTTGAAGTTGGGGCCTTCAGGAGGTGATTTGGTCAGGAGGTCAAAGCCCTCAAGAATGGGGCCAGCTCCCCTTATAAAGGAGGCCCCGGAGAGCTGCCTTGCCCTTCCCTCCATGTGAGGACACAGGGAGAAGGCAGCTTGCTGTGAACCACGTGGCAGAACCTCACCAGACACCCGATCAGCTGGTGCCTTGATCTCAGACTTCCAGCCTCCAAAATGGTAAGAAATAAATTTCTATTGTCTATAAGCCACTGGCTGACGTTACTTTTGTTCCAGCAGCCCAAACAGACCAAGACAACATAGAACAATGCCTGGTGCACAGCAGATGACTGGTAATATTTGTTGAATAAATGAATGGACAGAGGAATGACAGTTCTGCAGTTGACGTGGGTCCCACCAGGACTATGATTACAAATGGGGGCACTTCATGGAACACATTCCTCATCTTCCCTGCTCCTTGGACCCCTGCCAATGCAGGGAGAGTCTCCTGTCCCTGTAACGTTTGGGGACCTTCCCAGGATGGCCCCCAGACCTCCGCCAGGTCTGGATGGCTGCCTAACATGAACCTTCTCTGGGTCATGCTGCTGTCTCTTGGGTATGCCCGAGCCCACCGGAGCTCGCTGGATTCTCCTGATGGTTGCAGTTCCCGCTAGGGCTGGCCTTCCCGGGCAAGCACTGCAAGCTCTCCTGGGCCTGGCACTTCGGGCTCCAGAGTGTCACCTGGACACTTCTGTTGATCCCACCTTCTCTTCCTGGAGCAGCCCACCTTTCCCAAGGCACTGGACAATGGTGTTTTCAACAAAGTGCAGGAGACACCCCTTCTAATGTGTTGTGTGAAGCAGTGCAAGGGTTGGGTGGCCCTTTCAGCTTTTGTCCCTCTCCTTGCCTCTCCATGGGTCTCCAACATGAGTCCCTGGGGCTCAGGCCGTAAGCTTCGGTGATACTGTAGTGGTGGGCTCAGGCCGCCATGTCAAAACACCGCAGACGGGGGCGCTTAAACAACAGGCTTCTATTTCTCACGGTCCTGGAGGCTGGAAGTCTGAGGTCAAGATGCTACCTATTCTGTTCCTGGTGAGAGCTCCTTCCTGGCTTAGAGATAGATCCCTGCCTTCTCCCTGAGTCCTCGTGTGGAGGAGAGAGTGCTCTGGTGTCTCCTCCTCTTCTTATTAGGGCCCTGGTCCTAGTGAATTAGGCCCCCACCCTCATTGTTTTCATTTTTCATCTGCCATGTCTGACAAAGCCTAGTTGATAATGGCCTCTGCTACCCTCAGGCCTCCCCATGAGTGACTTTCCAGCATTTTCCACGGTGGAAACAACCAAGCAGCCTCTTCAGGACAGGCTCCCCAGCTTCATTTCCTCAATGGGCAGAAAGGCCTCCTAGGTCCCTGAAGACCGCTGTTGTCTCCACTGTGCTGCCAGGGACGACGTGTGAGTGGGGACTTCTTCATCACATGGGAAGGGCTACAGAGGGTCGGGGCCACAGGTCACACAGCAGCCCCTGCCTGTTTGATCTGTGATCACAGAGCTTGGTAATGGGAACTCCTGAGGAGCCCCGAGCAAGACCCAAACGCTTTGTCCAGGCAGGAACCAAGTGTGGTAGTTCGGGTCCTGGTAGATGGGAGAGCAAAGTGCCCTGGTGACAGCTGAGCTCATCTCCTGATGGCAGCCTCCAGGTCATGCCTGGGGGTCACTAGCAGGACAGAGAAGTTTGCTTCCCAGATGCCCCTGAAAGGGCAACCATGCATCTTGGGAGGCTCCAGGCAGCGGCTCTCAGCTTTTAGTGGCCCCCTGCATCACTGGAGATGCGTTAAAGAGGGCAACAACTCTAATCCAGGAAAGCCTCTGGCTCCGAGGTGGCCCTGACTTGGGAAGGGGGGCAGAGGTGACAGACAGGGTCTCAGTGCCTCCCCAGGGGCGTGCACATGTGGGCGCAGTATTTAGTGGCATTGCTTTGACTGTGGGTGGAAAGCAGCTCTGGGGCATCCGTAGGTGATGGCTGGGTCTTCCGGCTCCAGGTCCTCCTCTGCCACTTCCCTCTCCTGCTGGCTCTTTCCATTCAATCAGCTGATAAGAGAGTGTCTGATCATAACATTTACAAGAAGGAAGTGGCAGTGGGAGGAAGAGGGACACCACAAGTCAAATAAGTTGATACCCTTGACATCAATAAGGCAAGAAATGACTTTCAGTGAAAGTTGGCTCCCCCAAGAATGCCGGATTCCAGATGGAAGCAGAGGCAGAACCCAAACCTAGTGCCTCCATCAGCCCAGAACCTAAAGCTCTTCCTGCCCTCTCCACTCTGGAGGGCAGTGTCCGCTCACCCTCAGGGGAATGAAGGCTTGGGCAGCAGCAGGCAGGACCCATGCACGGCGGGCGTCTGAGCGTCTGAGCCGTGTCCCCGCACCTGCCGGTGCTCAGGTGACGTCATGCTTCTCCTGGGGCCCACATGCACAGAACTCATCAGGGTCAATGCCCAAAAGAAGACTTTTGGGAAAGGTGTGACCTAATTTAAATAACACATTAAGCTTAGAAATCATTGTAAGTAGATACTGAGAGACAAACTGAAGAATTTTAGGCCTAGGAAATAATCCCGTCTTGGAAAAAATCTTTTTAAAGGAATTAAACAGCTGCATCTGGACCAGAATCTAGTCTTTTCTCATCCAAACAGCTCTATCTACCATACAGGGCCATGAGGTTTAGATGCCGAGGGAGCGGGGACTCGGAGCCCTGCCCTAACTCTCTGTATGAAGATGTCTGTGGTTTAGGGGCAGGAAGTTGTGGTGTCAAAATTGGCTGAACATTGAGAATGAAACGGAGACAGAGTAATGAGCGAATGTGAGCCTTCAGTGCGGCGGCCCCATGGGGATGTCCAAGCAGCCACGGGCAGCAGAGGGGTCTGGGAGTTATCAGCACACACATGCACAGCGGGATGGCATGGGATTATTACCTGGGCTTGTACACAAGTAACTTAGGCCTGGGATTTCCCCCCATTCAGGCTAGAAGCATTCATCTGGTATTGTCCCAAGGAAGAAAAGGATTATGAACAGAGAAACCAGAGGATGAATTGACATCAAGCTAAAAAATAGAGGGAACGGTTTGGCTGTGTGGCCCAATTATTTGCCGATGATTGCAGTTGCCTTTTTCCCTCCTCCTCATAGACTCCTGGTAAGAGCCTCTAATGGTGATGTGGAAACGAGCTGGAGGAGAAGCAAGAGAGTCAAAGACTCATTTTAGGGGCCCTGGCTCCACCAGACCACTTCTGGCTAAGTTCCTGCACGAATGATCTAGTTTCAACCACATCAGTGGATCCCGGGCTGGAAGAATCTTGTGCCTCCCTTCTGAGGGATGCCAGATAGACAGCTGGCCTAGGAGAGAAGTCAGGTGTGCAACACGGCCCCAGAAAGGCAGCTGAGCTTGTGGGACCTCCCAGAGGCCCATGGACACCATGGGGATGAGGCTGGGTCTTCCTGTGGTCTGAAAGGGCATGGAGATTGCCTGAGAAAGAGCCAGCTGGTAAGCCTTGTTGTCTGGGATGAAGGATGAGGGCGCCTATCTACGAGCTGGATTGGCACATGGTTACAAGGTACACTGTAGGTGATGCCAGCACTGAAGGATGGTGATTGCCCAAAGCGAGCTGGAAGGCCATATTTCAGTGGGTGACAGCAGGTGATGCCTGATGAGCTGAAGGAGAAGGTGCCTCAGGAAGGAGGGGGGTCCCTATGCCTGTGTGTCCGGAGATGTCACCTGAGTCATAGTGCTCACTGGGTGTGGAAGTGCTCACTTCCCTGGTGACCATAGCAGGGTTTGGAGGAATAGCAGGGACCAGAGAGGCAGTGATGGGCTGAGGCATGAGGGAGCTGAGAAAGATGAGACAATATACAGACGACATTTGAAAGAACCTCTCAGTGGAATCACGTAGATGAAGAAAGAGTTCTCTTATTTTTCAATTACAAGATATTTGGATGCACTAGTTTAGGTAAATAAATCAGTAGGCAGGGAGAGACTAGAGATAAAAAGGAAAAGTGGATCACTGGCAAAGCCAGGAGGAGAAAGGCCCATGTGATAACCAGGCTTCAAGATGGCTCCAGGGAGTCTTACCTCTTGCTGTTCACACCCTGGTGTGGGTCTCTCCAACACTGCCCTGTGTACCCCCAGAGGATATTAGGAAACTGAGGGAATGTCACTCTTGAGGTTAGATTGTATAAATCATTGTGGTTTCGACCCCACACTCTCTTGGATCACACTCTGGGGGAAGCCAGCCACCATGATGGGAGACCTATGGAAAGGTCCATGTGCCAGGGACTCAGACTTCTTGTCAAAAGGCAGGGAGAAACTAAGACTTGGTACTAGGCCTGTGAGTAAGACATCTTGGAAATGGACCCTGCAGCTCCAGTCAAGCCTTGAGAGGACTTCAATCCCAGCTAACACCCTGACTCACAAGAGACCTTGATCCAGAACCCCTAACAGCTAAGCGCTTCCTGAATTCCTGAGCTATGTGAGATAAGACACTTTTACTGTAGTTTTATGTCACTAAGTTTCAGAGCACTCTGTTACAGTCACAGACACCCAGTGCAAAGAAAATGAAGGTAGGTATAATTCTAGGAGTAGAGATGCCAGGGAAACTGGCCTCCTTATGGTCCATGATCTCCACTACTTCTATGAAGGAGAAGGCAAGCCCGTGTGCTGGGTTTTGGATGATGGAGGTTGGGGTGGGGGGTTTGCAGGTGATAGAAGAGAGTCAATACAACCTTTAGGAAGAAGAAAGGAGTCTGGCTGGTCAGACCCTCTCTGTGCCCTACCATAGTTCAGGGCTGGTATTGATGAAGAGGATAATGACCTTTGGGGAACAGGCCCCTGGTTCCCAAGGGTAGGCCCTATTACCTGGTCAGTTCTGGGTGCAGGAGGCAAGCTGTTGGAATGGAAGACTTGGGGAAAGTGAGTGGCTGAGGCCGAAGGATAAGGGAGGGGAGGCATGTTGAAAGAGCGGCTACCTCATCGTTCAAGAGGTCTGACAGTGACAAAACCAGACAGAGAGACAGAATTAAGAAGTCTCTGTTCTGTTCTTTCCTCCTTTGTGTCCTCTCTCTTTTTTTTAAAGATTTATTTATTTATTTACTTATTTATTTATTTGAGAGAGAGAGAGAAAGAGAGAGAGAATGAGTGAGGGGAGGGGCAGAGGGAGAGAGAAACCCAGGCTCCCCACTGAGCGCGGAGCCTGATGCGGGGCTTGGTCTCACAACCCTGAGATCATGACCTGAGCAGAAACCAAGAGTTGGACGCTCAACCGACTGCGCCACCCAAGTGCCCCATGTGTCCTCTCTTCTTGCTTGTTTCTCTGTCTTTGTGTCTGCCTTCCTTCCTTCTCTGAAAGATAAGAGATGTTTAAATGTATTTATTGGCTTAAGGAGAGAGGCCAGTATACAGGAAAAGACTTAGATAAAACAAAACAAAACAAAAATGTGTGTCCTTCTGAACAAAGGGCAGATGTCATTAAAGCCTCCTTGTCTTCAAGAAGGGACCATTGAGTAATGACTGTCTACTGGAGTCCCTCCCCCTTCCTGTGCAAGAGCCTGGGTGTGCAGAAGTGAATACACATAGCATCTCAGCCCTAATCTTGGGTCTAGCAGGACAATGGCCAAAGGTCTATACAAACCCGTCTTTACAATCTGTGAGGAGAACCACAGAGATGAGCTGGGTGCAGAGCCAGGATCGGCACAGGAGCCCTGGCCAGGATGGAGCTGTGGGGTAGGCTCAGGGCAGGCCCCCTGAGGCGCCGCTCCCCCCCACCCCACCCAGGACTCAGATTTTCACTGTCAATAACCACAGGTTCCAGCTACCTCCTGCATGTCATAAAAAGAGACTTGTGTCTCTCCATTTTCTCCTCCCAGGGTGTACAGAAAATACCTTTTATTAGACTTCCGTAGAACAAAAGCATCAAGCACAATCCGTGTGTGCCCTGAGCATTCGTGGGCTTCTTTCAAATGCTGGCCAGTTCCTGGCTTTGTCTCAAGGGGTCTGTATCCACTGGTTTCTTAGATCAGAACAAAATCCTCCTCTCCCTCCAGAAGGCCCCTTCTCACCAAACACTCCCTTCCAGCGGAATTTGCCCCCAGCCAACAACAGATCAGGTTGGCAAGGAACTCCTTCCGTCAGCTCTGCAAACAAAGACTCTCCTGATTTAAAAGGAAGAGAAGCACCTTATTAAAGGTGAGACCCTGTTACTAAAAGTCTGTAAATGAGATCGAGTTCAGGCCTGTGATCTTTCAAATCGGGGCTCCAGGAAATGCAGATCCTGCGGGGATCCCTCTGCTTGCCTGGGAGAGCAAAAGAAGGCCTCAGAAAATCCTGGGGGATGTTGTGTGCACCTCAGGGGTTCAGCGCGGGCGTGCTGAGTATGGTCTTGAGTTTCACGATTGGTGGACGTTAACGGTATCATTTTGAATCCAGCATTTGTCACTGAGAAAAACCGCTTCTGCTCTATTTTGATGGGAGGCAGCTGAGCATGTCTACTCTGGGGAGGAACACTGCCTCCCCAGCCTCCTGTGCGCATCTTAGCCAGGATGACTCGAGACAAAAGCCAGGTTGTAATTATTAAAAGGATATATTTTTTTCATCTCTTTGTGTAAGCATCTCATTTCTTTCTTGAATATCACCCTCTCACGGGCTCTGTAAATTGGGCGCTCTGTTCTGGTTGCTGGAGACTTCGGACGTGTTTGTTTCCTGTGAAAGTCGATGAAGAGGAAACGTACCAGTTTGCATGCAATGATAAATCTAACCATTTCTTTGAAATACCATCCCGGGAGGTTGACAGGGAGCCTCGTGTGAAGATGCTCCCTCCGCTGGTATTATTCCTAAGTTTTCTTTCTTTTTTTCCTTCCCCTGATGGGAGGGATCTGCTTTTGAAGATCTCCTTCCTCTCCTGGTTACAATATACAAAAAAGCTGCTCTTTAAATGTGCTTGGTGAAAGAGAAAATAATTAGAAAACCAACTCTGCCTATAAGCACTTAGAAATATCTGGGCTCATTTTCCCCAAGGTGGAGGTGGCGATTCTCCCCAACAAAGTCAATACCCAGGATCGGGTGTTTGGATTAGACCCACTTGCCTGCAGAGAGGCTATCATTTGTTTGAGTAATTAAGTGTGTTTTCAAAGAGTCTGCAAATGTCAATGTTGACAGTCATAAGGAAATGAAGTTAGGCAGGTGGTGTCACTTGCCAGGTGGCCTTTGTTTATGCAGGACTTTTGTAACCTGATAACTAAGCCAGGCCACCCCAAGGCTTGGCTGTCCCCTGGCCCAGCCCCATGCCGTCCTGGCCACCTGGACCTTCCTCCCCAAACCACACCTGTCTAAATCTCGAGGGTTCTTCAAGACCCAGTTCCGATTTTACCCTCAACAATCAGATGTGGTTTACGCAGTGGCTGACACGATGGGTTACCCCTTTCTGAAACACCCCCTTTAATTCTCTGCAGTGCATTCTTTGCTTTTGTTCCTATCTTCATTGACATTTAAAATACTTTATATAAGTAACTTACTTGTTTGGAGGCCCTTCTTTAGGCACAATGTATCGATATTCATACATTTTGTTTTGTTTATTTCCTCCTGGATGGGCTTAACATTTATTTGGGTAGAGTTTAAGGTGGAGTCAACAATATATATCAGTCGACTGATATATATATATATCAGAGCCAGCTTTCCTGGTGCTTTTTGGTAAACGATCTATTTTGAATCTCTTCTGCGCCACCATCAGCTCTGTCTACTCGAATCAGATCTATAGATTTATAGGATTTTAATCACTTTGGCTCCAGTGGGCTCGACCCAGGTAGCCTTTGGCGCTACGTCTTTCCAGAGTCTGGAAAACTCCTAAATTCCAGTTCCCAAGCTTAGTTAATTTTGCAGTTTTGTGAGTGAGATTCTGGGTGCATTCCAAGGGGCTCTGGGGGGAGAGCAGGCGGGGCACTCTTGTTTTCCACCTGGAAACCTCCCTTCTGCGTCCTCCGGCTGGCTTTTCTCTCCTGCCCCCCAAGGCGTCCTCCCCTTCCTTGAAGCCCTGGTGGGCTGTGGTGCTCTGTGCTCCCATTCTTCATTTTATTTGGCGCTCCTGGCTTGGTTTCGCCCTGTCCCACATCTCTGGCAGGCACACCTCTACCTCCCTACACTTTATATCATGTCCTGTGGGCCCTTGAAGTCACTGTGTCACTCACGAGGCACCCCCACCCCATTATTTCTTCTATGGATTTTAGGCTCATATCCAGCCTTGTATTCAGGCAGGCACCTAAATCTGCCAATATAATTCCCAGATATAGCTCCATTCTAGCTTTTTCTTTGCAATCCCCTGCTGTGCCCTAGCTGGCCATCGGTTACTGTGGCTGGTTCCTGATGGGTCACCTCCCCTCATTTCTCACCTTACAGTCCCCCTTATACCTGTTGACAGTCACCTGACACGGCTAACAGCTTCAGCAGTGGGCATTTGTGACTTTCGACCCACTATTTGTGGGGCCCAGGTGTTATTCAAATGCCCACACAAACATACCCCATAAACCTACATATAAAACCAAAATGAGCTTCACCAAACAATTCCCCTTAGTGCATGTCATGTCCCCTGATATTTCTAGTTTATGAACCAGCCCTACCTCCTACAGTTTGTAAAACACTTACCTAAAATTAGACGCCCTGGTATGGCAAATGGGGATAGCCTAACCTGGTGCCAGGTGACCTGTCCTTGAGAACAGTTTCTTCCACGCATAGACTTACACTCCGGCTACCATGGAACACACCGCTTCTTCCAGAGACGCAATATACTTTCCAAAGTCTGTCTTCACCGTATACTGTATCTCCCATCCACCCTCCCCCATCAAATGTTCCTTCTGGAAACCCCTATTACCATCCCAGACCCAGCTCGAAGATCTCCATGCAGACTCTTCCCTACTTCCTTATCCTCTAGTGACCCCAAATACTTTCCCTATTAATCACTTCTAAAAATTAAAATAATTCATATTCTAATATTTTTCAAGGCATGACTCTTGGACATGGGCTGTTGTGGTATAATAAAGAATACATCTGGTCTTTGTCCCCATCCCTGGCACAGAGCTCCAAAGCCCCTGGAATTTCATAATAGAAGTGTCTGTTTAAGAACAAGCTTTGACCACACCCAAATTTATATTAATGAGGTGGGACCTTAGGTAGTGGGGCCCCAGGGGGGAGTTGGCCACGCTGGAAAGATCAAGTATGGAATTGAGGGTTGGAACTTTTGAGCCCCATACCCAGACCTCGGGGGAGGTAGTGGGGGGAGGGGGCTGGAGATTGAGTTCAGTCATATGGCCAATGGTTTAATCAATGGTGCCTAGGTAATAAAACACCCGATAAAAATTCTGAATACTGAGGTGTGAGGGAACTTCCTGGTTGGTTCTGGGAAGGTGGTGTGCTTGGATTCCAGGAAAGGACACGGCAGCTCCGTGCTATCCTCCCCAAGACTGCCCTGGCCATCTGTTCATCTGGTGTTCGTCTGTATCCTTTAAAATGAAACTGTCATTGTAGGTTTAGCACTTTCATGAGTTTTGTATGTCCTTCTAGTAAATCAACAATTGTGAAGTGAGAGGTGATGGGAACCCCAAATTTGTAGCCAAGTTGGATAGAAGTCCGGGGAGCTTCGGGATCCCATCCGCAGCTAGCATCTGAAGAAGGGCAATCTTGTGGGGAGCTTGCCCTTGACTTGTGAGGTCTGATGCTAACTCTGGGTAGTGAGTGTCAGAATTGAATGGAATTGTAGGACACCCAGCTGGTGTCAGAGAATGGATTTCAGAACTGCAGACCTATAGATTCCAGATCCTATAGACCAGGTCATCTGGGCCAGGGAGTCCCCATTTTTAAGGAGTACCTTAATGATATGTGTGTTAAAATTTGAGAGCCACTGACGCATGCATTAAAGCACATTTGTAAAATGTAAACGAGCAGAATGAGATGAAGCACAAACCATGTCTAATCCCAGCATGAAAACATCGTGGCATATCTCTTTTGACTTCCCATGTAAATCCTTTTTATTATGGTTTGATCATGCTGTAGATTCCGGTTTATGTTCTGCTTTTTCCATTTAACATTCAATCAGACATGTTTTTCTTGCTATGACATACTTTTTTAAAATAGAAGTGCAGTGATTGCTTTTGTCCTTAACCAATGTGTCTCTTTGGGGGACATTTATGATATTATCAGTTTGTCATTATTATGAATTACGTTGTGATGAAATTTTTTCTCTCTGAAGCTTTTACAGGACTTGTTTTCAATACCTCAGGATTCCCAGAAGTTAGATTACTTGGGCCGTCACCACAGATGGCTTTGGAGCTCTGGATCAGTATTGCCCACTGGCCACCGAAGGGACTATGTCTCCATACGTTCTCGGGCAGTGATGTTTATTTGTACAAGCTTTGTGAACCTGATAGGTCAAATGGTATGTAATTATTTTAATTATATTTATTCCATCCTTAAGACTGCAGGAAATTTTCCCAAGTGTTTGTTTACTAATTGTATTTCCTTTGGTGAATCCTGGTTCATGACCCCAACCTTATTCTTCCACTGGTGTTTTGTTGTGGAATTAACCCTCTGTCTTCATATTTGCTACAATTACGTGTTCTTTATCCCTTCACTCTGAAATCTTGGTGATAACTTTAATATATCGGCATTTAAAATTTTTCTCTAGTCATAATGCAATGTGTCTTTCCTTGGTAATTTCTTCTGTTGCTTTAAAAAGCTCATCCTTCTCCCAAGATTTGATGACTGATGGTTGTTGTCTTGTAGTTTTGTTACTTTTAACAAAATAAGTGACTGAATATGTCCTTCTAGAATCTCTCAAGGATGTATTTTGGTGTATGCTATGAAATAATCTCAATAAATTATTTTTCTTTTTTTTTTTTAAAGATTTATTTGAGAGAGAGTGAGAGCGAGAGAGAGCGAGCAGGTGTGGGGGAGGGGAAGAGGGAGAGGGAAAGAGAGAATCTCCAGCAGACTCCCTGCTGAGCACAGAGCCCAACGGGGGGCTCCATCCCAGGACCCCAAGATCATGACCTGAGCCAAAACCAAGAGTTGGACGCTTAACCCAACTGAGCCACCCAGGTGCCCCTAAATAAATTATTTGTCTAAATGTTATTGTTCTAAAATCACATAATAAAGGATCTTTCCCTTCTTCTCTGATGTTCTGGGACAGTTGCTTTTATAGTCCTGGCCATTTTGAAGGACAACTGTTTGTTTACATCATGACCCAAGGGTAGGACTTGGGCATGTTCAGCTCTGCAACCCCAGAACTAAGCATAGTACACAGGCTCCCCAGGAAAGTTTTTGAGTGAACACTAAAAAGTACATAAATCTAGAAGGGAGGCAGGGCTGTGCGGTAGCTGTCCCAAAGTGCAGAGCTTCCTCGGTCTTAAAGAGCCATCCTGATCTTAGGACTTCATGCCTTCATATAATTAATCATATTTATTCATTTATTTATATTTTGGCACAGGAGACTTTTTTCCCAGGAACATCTCAGTGCATTGGCATGACTTGTTTTTAAGCCGTTATTTTTATATTGCTTATGTGAAAGGGATAAATATTTTTAGAAGGTCTCTTTTGCCACAAATGGAAGAAAATGGTGAGGTCCTGGAGAATTCTTATGATTTCATTGCACTCATAGTATGTTGGTGAGAAAAACACACTTGCAAAAGTACCGGGGCCCCACACTGGATTACAGAGGAGCCTCTGGAGCTCAGGGAGCACAGCACTTCTTTTTCAATGTCTCACACCCTTTCTACCCTGCCCCCCAGCCCTGTCCCAGTCTCTTGCACTGACTCCCACTCTCCCTTTGACTCTGAGATTCCCAAGGCTTCCTAGAGAGGTGACGGGTGCAGGTTTCCCATTATCCATCTCCTCTAAGACTAGAACTACCATGAGATCCCCGTATCTGTCCCAAAGCTTGGCTAGCTGTTTCATGGGCAACCGCTCAAAGGTTGGCGTCCCCAGTGGACTGCAGGATTCGGGCCCTTTCTTCACCCTCTCCAGGAGCTGCTGCCCCCAGCGGTCTCCCCCTGCTCTGCCCCACGGTCACTGGCGGCTGACAACCCCCCACCCACTAGGGCAGAGCCTCCGCCCTCACTCTCAGGGTCTTCCAGAAGTGACTCTCCATTAAACATGCCGAGCTGTACTTCTTCTTCCTCTGATGCATTCTTAAAAACTGCTTCCTCACCTCCAGTTACACCTCCCGTGACTTTAGTCAAATCATGGCTTCCTGTTGGCTTACCTTGACTCCATCACCCCGTGAATTTTCAAAGGCTGGGTATTAAGGAGTCCTCCCCCCCTTCTCACCCCAGGAACCAAATCAGACTTCAGAAGGTGTGAAGCAAGTGTTAGTGTTGAAAAAAACGTGTTCTGTGCCAACTGTTTGGATAATGAAATAAATTGCAAATGGTTTGGGTAACACAGATTATAGGAACCAAGCCAGAGACTGCTCCCTGGTGGATGGAGAGCCACGGTGACTTGAACAGCCATGGGTAGGAGAGCTGATGCATGTCCCGGGGGTTTTGAGCCCTCCTGGGGAGGTGACACGCGATGTTTATGCTTATTGGAAGAACACAGGTTATAAAAGGCTGAGAAGCATTCACCCAAGCCAGTCTCCTGTCTTCATGCATCTGTTGGTTCCTGTATTCATTAGCGCCTCTGTTACTCCAGACACTGCTAGGGCTGGGGACACAGAGGTAAGTCGTGGAGGCACCATCGGGCCGGGATAGGCTGTGATCAGCTGCAGATCACATGCATGCTGGGTCTAGACATGCTGGTTGGGTGGCTATCCCAGGCAGGCAGGTCCAGAAGCTTCCTGGTGAAGGGCCACCCAAGCCAGCCCTGCCTTCAGGGGTGTCAGCAGGTGGAAGGGCAAGGGTAACGTATCTCAGGGAGTTCTGGAGAGCCTTCGGTGAGGGAGAGGAAGGGCACCAGTGGGAAAGAAAGGGCACATATTCAGGGAGGAGATGGCTGTGGGGAAACCACCTCCTACCAGCTCCGCCAAGGGGTCTTGAGTCCTGAAACCTCTAGTTGTGCTCTGGCCTGATGCGCCATGTCAAAGCACTTAAGAGAATGGCCTTCCCCTTCAGTCCCACCTGACCTAGAATCTTCTCAGTCACAGCAGCATGACTTGGGGCTGCTTACCCACCACTCTGAGCATCATTGTCTGCAATTGTGAAAATAGGGAAAAAAATTGCCAGTCTCGGAATGGGTCCCTGGCCCAGCACGTACTAGGCACTGAGGAGGTGAGGGTTACTAGTGCCATTATTATTATGAACTACTTTTTTTATTGTTTTATTGTCATTATTATTAGTGACTGTGGCTGTTACTGGTATTATTTCTACTTCTGTTTTTGGCATGTCTGCCAATAAATAGGCTCCAGAGATCCGGAGGAGGGCTGGGCCCTGGGGCAGAAGCCTCAGAAAGGAACTTCTAGTCTTCTGATTGTAGACTTGAATTTCATCTCTTCTGTTGGGAACTTGAGATGAAGTCAGAAGAGCAGGGAGCTATATTCTGTGCAAAAGGTCCTGGAATTTCAGAGCTGAAGGTAGCCAGCCAAGCATACACAGGGGACAGAGGCTATTGGAGAAGGTACGCCAAGTCTCCTTACCCGTGCGTGCATGGCCTATAATTGCATTTAGACTTTCATTCGTAATTTTATTGCCATGAATGGGCTGTGCATCAGCGGGCAGTATAATCCCGACTCTGGGCCACATGATCTCCACGAACCCTGCCAATCCCCAGCTATTGCCATATATACTGCAGGAATCTCTGGGAGGAAAATGCCTTCCCATTACTTCTCTCTCCATTGGCCAGCATGGTGGGTCCATGATCCAGGGGCTTGGCACATGCACCCTCCTGCCCAGCACTTTCTGGGCATCCCTCCAGACACAGAGCCCCACACCCAGGGGCCCTGTGCTTCTAGAGTGAGGCCCTGCAGCTTCTCCAGGGCCAGCACCCCAATAAGCACAGGCATTTCCCCACCGATGTCAAACTCATGGTCAGAACCAATCTTGCTGCCCCATTCTCATCTAAAAGGAATTTGGCCAAGGACAGTGTAGTGTGAATTAAGCTTCCCATAGCGGTCCACGAGGTAAAAAGTTCATAAACTCAGCTGCAACGTACATCCTGTTCAGCACTGTGGGAAATCGCTGGACTTAGGAGCAAGTTTCTAGCCCGGAATCTCTTTCAGGAAATTATGTCGCCCTTTCTGATCCTCTGGCTGTGAAGTGCTATGGGGATCCCACTGCACAGAAATCCTGTTGCCTTCTCGGAGCTGTACCTGAAGGGAAGAACACCAGCCCCGTCTAACTCGAAAAAACACATCCCTCCATAGAAAGGCCCTGGAAACAATTAAGAGATTTCAGAACTCAGTGGAATTCAAACATTAGGAGATGCCAGTATCCGGAGATTACTCGATGCCACCAGATTTCCTTTGGGGAGGAAGAAAGCTTGGTGTGGGGCAGGCGCTCCAATGTTCCATGATGATCATTTTATTTTATTTTTTTAAAAGATTTTATTTATTTATTTGACAGATAGAGACACAGCGAGATAGGGAACATAAGCAGGGGGAGTGGGAGAGGGAGAAGCAGGCTTCCCACCAAGCAGGGAGCCCGCTGTGGGGCTCGATCCCAGGACCCTGAGATCATGACCGGAGCCGAAGGCAGACGCTTAACGACTGAGCCACCCAGGCGCCCCCCATGATGATCATTTTAAAAGTTAAGACAGGCCAGATGCTCCTCTGTCTCTCTCTTTTTTCTTTGTAGGTCACCCAGTTGTGTTTTTTTGGGGGGTATTTTTGTTTGAGTCAGCAATTTTTCCTCTTGGGGTCAGCAGACCAACATTTCTGGCCAAGCATGAAACCTCTGACTTTGGCTGTGTATGTAGGTCAACTACACAACTGGTTTGAGTGTTGTACACATTTTTATTTTAACAAAAAGATTATTGAGCATTTTTGAGAAGCTTTCCTCCTTCCCTTTGAATCAAAGAGGGTAAGAGGGATGGGAGCAGCCTACCCCTCGTCTGGCTGGTGATAGGGCTTGGGCAGTCTGAGAAAGGAGGACACTGGTTCCTTCCTTTCTTCTTTCCTTCTTTCCTTCTTTCCTTCCTCCCTTCCTCCCTTCCTCCCTTCCTCCCGTCCTTCCTTCCTTCCTCCCTTCCTCCCTTCCTCCCTTCCTCCCGTCCTCCCGTCCTCTCTTCCTCCCTCCCTTCCTCCCTCCCTCCCTCCCTCCCGTCCTCCCGTCCTCCCTTCCTTCTTCCCTTCCTCCCTTCCTCCCTTCCTCCCGTCCTTCCTTCCTTCCTCCCTTCCTTCCTCCCTCCCTTCCTCCCTTCCTTCCTCCCTTCCTTCCAGTGGCATGCATTAACAGGGTAGCTGCTCTGTGTCAGACACTGTATTTGCCATGTTTGTCCCCTCCCCTCATTGTCTCTAGGAGCCACACTCATCTGCATTCGCTAGCCCTGAGCACCACACCACAGCACAAGGATGAGCAAATGCTTGTTGAATGAATGCACTGTCCTCATGACACCCACCTGGGGTCCTGCCCCAGCTTCTTCACATGTCCCGCCCTGGGGCAGGACGACTGACCTGGATACCTTCTGAAAGCTTGGATTCTGAAGCAGGCCCTCTTGCAGTGTGTTCCAGGGAGGACGGGGAGGGTACCTTTGGGTTGGTAGCACCCTCTGAACACCCCATCTACAGACCTCTCCAAAGCTCTTGCCAATAGGCTCAGTCTCAGACTTCAAGCTCTGCCCTAAGCAGCCCACAGTCCTGGGAGACTGAGCCCCACTCTTGTTCTGGTCCCCTTGGGCAGAATTCCCATAAAGATCCCATTTTATAATCCATTCCTCCCCTGCTTGCTGTCTGATCTGACCCCTCTGAGCACCAGGCCCTCATCTCCCCCAGATGCTGAAGCTCCCGGCTGTGCTTGCGCACCTGGATCATTTCCCTGAGGCTCTAGGGTTTTTCTGTTTCAGCTGGCTCCCTCCCTTCCCAGGCTCGGGTCTCTGCCTCCAGGCCCTCCCAAAGGCTCGACTCACATTCTCTCTGGTGAGGAGCATAGCTTCACTTTTCCCCGCTGTGCATGTATCTTGACGACTGAGGATGGCCAAGGGCCTTTTCCTGTCCCCTCCTGCATCGGTAAGTATCCTGCACATGGGAAGACACAGGACAAGTTTGCTGTCTTGAATTCTCCATGTGAACTAGCTTTCAATGAATTTATTACAAGCTAAAGAGAGGACGTTAGACAATAAGGATCCTTTTTCGTATACTTTTAGTTAATTTGGAGATTTTAAGTGGCTTTATTGAGGTACAATTGCCACGCAGCAACTGCACAAGTTGGAAGTGTACAATTCGATCAATGCTGACATTTTTACGATGCAACCATCACCACAATCCACGTGGAGAACATGCCCATCACCACCAAGGCTTCTTCTCAGTCCCTAGTCATCCCTCCCTTGCACCTGCGCCTGCCCCTCTCCCATCCCCAGGCAGCTATGAATCTCGTTTCTGTCAGTAAGAGGACTTTGCAGTTCCTAGAACTGTAGATAAATGCAACGCAGAGCATGTACTCATTTTTATCCTTCATGGTTCACTCCGCCTCGTTATTTTGGGACTCGTCTATGTTATTGTGTGTATCGACGTCTCTTTCCTCTGCGTGGCTGAGCAGCGTCCCATTGCCCGGATGCATTGCTCTCGTTTTTTATCCATTCACCTGTTGATGAACACTGGGTTGTTTCCACCTTTTGGCCACGTGAATAACCTGCTGTGGGCATTTGTGTCCACGTCTGCCATTGCATGGATATTGCTTTTTTTTCTTTCTTGGGTAAATGCCTAGGAGTGGAATGGCTGAATCCTATATTAGACGTGTGTTTAACTTTTAAAGAAACTATCAACTTCAGACAGGGACCATGGGAACAAGCCCCAAGTGGAAAGCACTGTGCGCCTGGGACGCTTTCCGTTGGTTGTTACGGTTAAACCACTTCTCTTAGGGAGCAGAGCCAGGATGTGCCCAGGACAGGGCCCCCTATTCTAGCTGGATTTAAAACAGAGAGCCCCGGCTCCAAAAAGCATGGAAGAGGGGCCGGAGTTGCCTGCCAATATCGACCAGTCAGGACAATCTGAGTCCAACCAATCAGAACAAGGTCGCCCCAACCAACCAAGACAAACAACCCCCCCCCCCCCCCCCCCCCGCCCTTGGTTAGCATATTGGACCGAGTGGGAAGCAGAGGGAGCTTTCTGTGCTTATGGAGGCCTCCTCTCTGTGCTCTCTGTGGGTGTTGTGCCTCCTTCAGCTGAGCTGAAGCCCCCATAAGGCCTTGCCTGTGCCTTGGACTTTGGGGTCCGGCCTTGTTTCTGTGGTTCTCGGGCCCAAGAACCCGACTGCGTAACAATAGTTTTGTTTCTGTTTTTGTTTTTTAAGATTTTATTTATTTATTTGACAGTGAGAGACACAGCGAGAGAGGGAACACAAGCAGGGGGAGTGGGAGAGGGAGAAGCAGGCTCCCCGCGGAGCAGGGAGACCGATGCAGGCCTGGATCCCAGGTCCCTGGGACCATGACCTGAGCGGAAGGCAGACGCTTAACAACTGAGCCACCAGGCGCCCACGACAGTGTTTTTCCAAGGGCGTTGAGCCTTGTCTGTTCCCACCAGCCCTGTAGGAAGGTTCCAGCCCCTCCGGTTTGCACATGGTTCTGGCTGTGTGCACGCTAGTGGCGTTTCAAAAAGCTGATTCTCAGGAAATTCCAAAGGGATTCAAGATTTCTCCAGGCCCCTGAAATGTCTGGGACTGAAGTATGTGCTCTGTTCCAGTTCTTACAGCCAACTTCGCAGGCCGGGCCAGGCTCTGGGCTGTTGGGGTGGGGTCCTTTCTGCAGCCCAATGCTCTCCATGGGGGCTCTCTGCCCGGCTCCTGGGCCAAATGCAGCTTGTGGAGTGGGCCAGGGGATTGGAGGGTGGGAGAGGCACTGGGGGGGAACCGCAGTCTCTCTGAGTCAGATCGCACTGATCTCTCCTACTCGCCCAACCTGCTGTCTACAGAGCTGAGACTGGCTTGTGCCAGCCCGTAATCCAAGCCTGGTGAGGGGATGGGCAGCTCAGTCTCTTGGACTAGGAAGAAGCAATGTTTGGATTTTCATTGTGTTTTTCTAACATTTAACATGACGGTATTTTAACTTCTTAGTCTATCCTAATTTCAAAAGACCCGAGACACCTGGATCATGAGAAAAGCTAAGCGTGTAGAGGGAGAGCATAGGGGCTTCACCCTAGGACCACTACTGACAGATGGCATGTCGTTCCTCAGACCTTTCCTGAGAAGCCGTGTGGCATGCAGGTGATGCACTAAATGCTCGAGAGAGCAAAGCCACACGGACCACAGACAGACAGACAGAAAAGGCACGCTTGCGGACCCTGGGCACGTCCGTAAAATGCATTCGGGTGTTGAGGGTTTCAAAAGAATGAAAGGCTTGTCGGATTCCCAGATTTGGGGAGATGCTAGAGAGCTTTTTTGGGTTGTAGAATGGCCATGCTGAAGAGTTATAGGATTTGTAGGTTTTCGCAGTGGGGGGAGTAGGAACGCCTGAGTTGGGGCAGGTTGGAGGGAATTATAAGTTGAGGGAGAAGTATGAGCAATTTCCTGGTGGTAGGGATGTGAGCAGCCACCTAATTTGCTGGAAGTAAGTTCCAGAAGGGACGTAACGGACATAAGGTTCGAAGGGTGTTGGGCATATTGCCGAGGTTCTGCAATACGCAGGAGAGAGATTTGTGCCTCTGAGAGCAACAAGCAGCACGAGTAATTGGCCAGGAGGGACCACTTGGCCAGGGCTGCACATGAGGAGCCCTGCAGGCCTGGTGGGGAGGGCTGCAGTGGGGGGAGGGGGGGAGGGAGGCACTTTGGAGGGAGGCACTTCACTCCAGGTGAAGACAGGTGGAGATGTCGAGAGTCTGCAGCAGGTGTCCCTCGTGGTGCGGATATAAGAGGAGTGCATTGAGAGGAAACCCAGATGGGGACTGGAGGCCTTGGAAGGGGATTGCATTTAGGGACTGGGAGCGAGGAGGCTTGAGGTTGTGAGCACGGTGACTGTGGGGCCGGCAGGGTGTTTACCGTAATGGGCAAATCTCATACGTGTTGACCCAGAGAATGGGAAGATGAGTAGTACCCTGTAGCTAAGTGACGAGCAGTGCTAGCTGAGGTGACACCAGCTGCCTCACGGACCTCAGACTTAACACGGTGTGTGAGCCTCCCATAAGTCACGGTGGGTGCAGTGTTTCCGCGTGGCAGCTGACCCTGTTGCTAACCTGGGCTAACCATTCAGTGACCTGGGCCAACTCCTTCTCTGCCATCTCCCACCTGTTCCCATGAAGAAGAGCAAGTCCAAGAGCTTCAGTGTATCACCTCTGTTGCCCTTTTACCGAGGCCATAGGAAACTTCTTAGATGGGTACCAGACACCCGAAACCCTGGTCTACAGCTCCTCAAGCCCATCCAATAAGATTGCTCTCATTTTTCCAAGTTTGGGGCCCCTTCTTTTCCCTTATTGCATGCATACCAACACACTGTCCTGAGATAATGGATATTCTTGTGATTTCACAGTAATTTTTCAAAACAAATACAAAACTATGTTATTAAATTTAAAATATCAGTTATAATGTTAATGATGGCAGGATAGTCCCCTTCGTTTTTATATCATTCACCCAGTTCCTTATTATAAGAGGACTCATTTTCCTGCATGAATGTATTGAGTTGTACTGAATACGTACCTACAACAGTCTTGTTCTTTTTTTTTTAAAGATTTTATTCATTTATTTGAGAGAGAGAGAGAGCACAAGCAGGGGGAGTGGCAGGCAGAGGCAGAGGGAGAAGCAGACTCCCCACTGAGCTGGGAGCCCAATGCGGTGTTCCATCCCAGGACCCTGAGATCGTGATCTGTGCCAAAGGCAGATGCTTAACCCACTGAGCCACCCAGGTGCCCCAGAGCAGTTTTGTTCTTTACAATTTCCTCTAGTGGGAAGTTACTCAGCCAAAAGAAATGAACCATTGTGTGGTTCTCCATCATGCCATGTTGACTTCCAAAAATATTCCCAGCACTTTTTACATTTTTACAAACAATGTAGGAGTGTGTTTGTTTCAGCCATGCCAGCATTGCATGTGTGGATTTTCCACTATTTCACTAATAAAAAGTATCCTAAGTGCTACCTCATTTTTTTTTTTTTTTAGAGCATAATGAACACAGCTTTATTTTGGAATAATTGTAAAATGCAGATATGCAAGGAGAACAAAATGAAAGCTACCTATAGTTTTATCTTCTAGAGATAGCCCATGATAGCGTCTTTTAAGAATTATCACTACACACATACATGAGGCTTTAACAGATTGTACTTGTCTGAATGACTATATGAGGGTTTGCCCTGGATACCAGACATTCCCTTAATAAGTAAGCATATGTTTTTAAACCGTCCGAAAGTTTATTTCTTTTAATTCCATATTTAAGACATTCCATTTAACAGTCTCAGCTCTTGTTTTAAAACTAATTATTCAGGTTGGTGCCTAAGGCTTTTTGCCCTCTTTGTACTTTCCTGTGCCTAAGCAGCTGTATTGAGATGCGTGGGTGAACGTACTTTGGACGCACGTGGACACGGTTCTCTCCGGAACCATCACACCACTTCCCCGGTTTCCATCACCTGGACCTGCATCGAGACAAGGCACTCCATGTGTTTTTAACCTTTTCCAATCTAATAGGTGAGACACATCAATTTTTAAGTTTGAATTTCTGTTTATTGACAAAATTAAATATTTTCAATGCTTCATTCCTGTGTTTTTCATGCAAATCTATCATTTTATGAATACATTGTGTCCTCTTTTTAAAACTGTTTTGAGAAGACTCCTATTATATTAAGGATTCCAGTTACTTGTCCTACATGCTGCAGATATTCCCAATATGTTGGTTTACTCTTAATACTTTCTGGACTCCTTTAATACATGAATACTTGTGATTTGAGGTCTGAAATAAATCAATGAACACCTTCTTTGTGTACTCTGATTTTGGAATTTTGCTGAGAAAGGCCAAACCAATGCCAGGGTTTTGTTTGTTTGTTTTGCTAACATTTTCCTCTAGCTGTTGAAAATTTTTTCATTATTTTATCGTGTCACTTCAAAAGAGGCTATCTCTAGTCCAGCTGAAATGTACTTGGCTCATCAGTTGAGATAAGGATCTAAATGGTTAACCAGTGACCTTATCACCGTGTTGGATAATCCATCCTTTCAACAATCTTTTGAAATGCCAGCCAGGTAAGAGGAGAAATTAGCACACTTTTACGTGGGTGACCTGATAACTGTCTTCAGATATTGTGCTGTCTGTGATGCGGGGGAGGGCTCGCCATTCCGTGCGGCCGGAGAGCAGAGGTGGGAGCCGTGGGTGGAAGGAGCACACTGTTGACCTGAGTGTAGAAGAGAAAACCACTTGCTAGAATGCAGCAAGGAATTGTTTGGAATTGAAGTGGTCACTTTGGCAAGAGTCACCCCCATTCCAGAACTGACCTAGGCCGCTCCCCTGGTCACGTGGGGAGGGCGGGGGTATCAAGGGGCTCCGATTCCCTTCTAGTCCTGAGAGTCCTGATTCTATGGGTTGGAGGCAAACCGGGACTCAGAACATCCCTTTCCATAACCTGGCACTGGCTACAGAGAACCCCGGGGCTGACCATGGGGCTTCACTGAATCAGAACAAACAGACCTTGATGCCAGGGCAGGGGCTTTACCCTGGTGGTCTGTGTGCATCCGGTTCACCGTGGATGCAGCTGACCCAACGTGGCCCAGTGTGAGAACGTGGCACAGACCAGTGACAGGCATGCACTCTCCATCGGGGTAAGGGACTGCAGTATCTGGGAAACTATTTGCTCTGTTTATTTTGGGCTAGAAACATTGCATCTTATTTGTGTGTAGTTGTTTAGGGACAGAGAAAGATTGGAAAGTCTAAATTTAACAAATGCTAAATATATCATCGTTCCAATGAAAACTATGACAGTTATTTTCCCACCTGGTGGAGAGTGTAGGAAGTCATGCCCCCAGGATCCCACGGGCAAGAGAATGGTACAGCATTTCCTCTTTGGGATTATTTCTGGGACGGACCCCGGAATTTGCTACATTCATCCAATATGGTCAAATTATCCCATCTATTTCAAGGGCATGACACTTGACCCCAAAAGTTCAAAAGATGAGGCAGAATGCCCTTAGTTGGTGTTCTCAGCAAAAACCAAGTGGATCTAGCCAATATTTCTCTGAGAAAGGAAAGCAGCCCCAGCCCAGGGCCGTCCTCATGACCCTCGTAAGGGCATGGCTCATGGGCCTCTGCCTAAGGAGTGAGATCATGGGGTGCTCAGAGCCTTCCACGTGGCCTGCGCACCCCTTGAGCCATCTGTCTGTGCCCAGGAGAGAAAGCCAGAGAACAAGGAAGAGCCTGGAATGCCGTGGTGAGCCGTGCTACCCAGTACAGTTAAATCCCTGCAGTTCACATGGGCCGGGGGGCCATGGCCACAGGTATGGGCAGGAAGGGGGCGCAGGAGACAGGGATCTGCCCTGGGGGTCTGTCCCAACATTGGGTCATCTGTTGCATTGTCGTCAATCAGGACAAATGTTCCCCATGACCCGTCCCCAGGGGCAGCCCCAGAACATGGCGGTTAAGAACACAGGCTGCGAAGGGTGAGTCTGATCCTGACTCGGGTGCTCACTCCCTGGCTGGGTGACTTGGGCAGCAACGTAGTCTCTCCAGGCCTCCACCTCCAGTTCCCTCATCTGTGAAATGGGATCCTGGCATGGGTCTCGGGGCTTGAGGGGAGTAAGTGACTCATTTCTCTCTAACACACAGTCCTGTGCACGTGTGTGTGTGTCTGAGTGTGTGTGTGTGAGTGAGTGTGTGTGTGTGAGTGCAACTGTTAATGTTTGTTCCCAATTATGTACCAGGTGCTGGGCTAGTGGAGAAGGCCGTGACCCTGCTCTGGGGACCTGGCCTGTGTTTAGTCCTTAACCAGAGCACTTCCATCTAGAAGGCATAAGAAATGCTATCTGCCTAGGGAGGGACAGCAAACTAGCCTGTATTTATCTCCTTCCAGACTTTTTGAGAAAGACTCCCAGTGACTCCAGAAATCAGGTTTCAATTTGTATCATGGCCAGAAAGAAAGAGAGAAGGAAGGAAGGAAGGAAGGAAAGTAGGAAGGAAGGAGGGAGGGAGGGAGGGAGAAAGAGAGCAAGGCCCATGTCAAACACACAGGAGCCTGCCTCAGTGGCCTGTCATTCCAGACAGCCCGTCCGGCCTCAGCTCTGTTCTTGCAGACGTGTTCCCACTTGGATCCAATTCCCATTCCATTTCTGCTCCTTACCCCATTTTGCTGCCCCCGAACTTGGGCGTTTGGATCTGGTCCTTGCCCCCTCATGACCACATGAACCCAGTAAAATGTGAATTCCAGACACTTGGGACATACATACACTACACAATTACTGGGTTTATCCAAAATTCCATTTTAACTGGCATCCTGTATTTTTATTTGCTGCATCTGGTAGCTTCTTTCTTGTGTTGGGTTAATTTGGAGAATATACTAGCCCTTGCCAAGCTCCAAGACAAAGCCCCTAGCTACTGAGATCCGAGGGGCAGGCCTCATCCCCCCTCGGCCCCACAGCCCCCTGTCCAGAAAAATGACTGGCCCTGTGTAGATCAGCCTCCCCTCTACCAAGGTGGAAGGGAGAACAGCTTCATTTCTAGTAAATATTGGCTCTGTTCCCCAGGGTGCTTAACTTCCAACTCAGCATATAATCGGCCATGGCTCTTGTCCAGGGACCTGACACATTTTCTTATTATGAATGCGTGAGGTTCCAGGCCAACAGATGGGTCTGAGATGTCTGCACGGCCCACAATTCCCAATGTCCTCCTTAAGTGCTGAGGCTTTCCGGATTTTTCTTTTTCAAATATTAGGCCAGGTTTTCATCCCGCAGACAAGCATTCTCCACAAGACGTAGGATACTCCTGCAGAGCTTGCCAAGTGGGCATCCAGCCCATAGAAGAGGAAAACCAGCCTGGGGAGCAGCTTGACCCCTGAAGTCTGCGAAGTCCTACAGAAGTAGAGAGAAGAGACGAGAAACAACACTGGCTCAGAGGCTTTCTCTTTGGGACCACAAATTAGTCAGAGGGCAATCAGGGGACTGAAAGCCAAGCAGAGACTTCGGCTGACTATTCCCCCCCACCCCTGGCAGGGGGGCCCGCAATGCGGGTTAGCGGCAGGGAGCAGAGCAGACGTCGTGATTAACATGCATCAGCTCAGCGACACCTGTTATGATGGGCTCAAAAATCAGCCTGGTGAGAGGTCTTTATGTATGCACGTTCCGCCGCATCATTTATGTTTGGACTGGTGGATGAAATGCCGATCTGAGGCCAGACACAGGGAAGCAGGCAAGATGGGGGGGATTGGGTATATTAGAGTCACATCAATTTTCTTGATATCCACAGGGGATGTGCTCTCACACCCCACTGCTGTGGGATTAATAACAAGTGGATTTATTCCTGCTGGAGATAAGAAAAGTGGATCTGGGGAGGCTTGTGTTTGTTCAGACGTGATAGATTCAGAGTGATCCTGTCTTTGCACCATGATTCCCAAGGATCGTTTGAAAAATGGAGGAAGGGAGGAGGCAAGGTCCTACCGATTAAGATAAATGAGGTCTTCATCCTTCAGGTAAGTATCCCCCTTTTTTGTAGGAAAAACCAAAGCTAGAAAGCACTTTTGTGTTTTAGCCGGGGGTGGTGGACCTGGAACAGCGGGGCACACAGTGCTGTGTTCACACCGAAGTGACTGTCCTACAGAACTTTGCAGGGAAAATCCTGACCTTCTGCAGAGTTGGGACACCCTGCAGTGTGGCACCTGGGGCTTTCGAGTGTTCTAAGGTGTGTGTAAGTGCATCAAGAGCCCATCAAAATGCCAAGACACCAATGGCAGTAGAGAGGGACAGAATTGTCCTGGTGCCGGTTCCCTTGTGATCTACCACAGAAACCCAAGGCTTAAAGGAGGCAGTTGTCCAAGAGACATTCCCTCCATCCCACTGAGCTCTGTGACCTGGGGTAGGTCGAGGGGGATCCCCCAGGGAGTTGAGGGGGCTGCTGTCTGGAGAGCATCCGCTCTTTAATCAAGAGTCAGGAACAGTCCTTCTCTGTGTTCAGAAACTGGATTCAGAAACAATTCTGTCTACGATAGCCATACTGTTTTTGTTTCACACATTCGGAGCCACACGGCCCTGGAGCCATCATTAGATAATGCAGGTCAGTGGGTTAGGATCCCAGCACCTATTCAGAGGGATCCCCATCGACCATCTGAAAACGGAGATATAACTCCTTCCTCTTAGGTTTGCTTCAGGCTTGAACAAGATAATCTATGTCAAAAGCCCAGCCCTGGATGCATTCAGCAAATATGCAACAGAACCCAACGGGTAAGGTGGGCAGAAAGCATGGGGATTCAGTAGGTCTCGTGCCTGCTGGATTGGATGATTGCTGCTGAGAAAGAAGGAGAGGACAGGTGAGGGAGAAGCACTCTCAGGATGTGGGAGCGCCATCTTGGTAGCTACAGCACCCCCTGAGGGCTGGTCTCCTTCCAAAGGCTGGACCTTTGCAATGAATGGCTATTCCCCACGCCTGGGATGCTCTTGACTCAGATCACTGCAAGGCTGGCAACCTTTGTATTTGAGAGAACAACTCAAAGTCACCTGTGCTGTGATTCCCAAGGGTACCTTCAGTCAACTCTCTACTGTGTCCCCTGTTCCCTATCCCTGCGTGGCTGTGTTTAAAACCGTATCCAGGATTTAATTGATCAGGTCTGGTAAAATGACAGACACAGAGACAACTGCCTTGAGGGAGCGGTGTATTACTCACAGTTCCCTAGACAAGGGGCACAATAGTCATGCAGGGTCACACGGGGAAGTGTCAGGATTGTCCAGGAGGTCCAGGGAGTGGGTGGCAAGCAGGGCACAGAACTTGGATGTGGTTTTTAAAGGAAGGAATGGGGGAGGGAGGGCAGACCAGCTGAGTGGTTTAGGATTGAATCGTTTGAATAATTTTGGCAGGCTCTGGGCTATAGGGGTGATTTAGGGCAGCGAGAGGACTGACTTGGTGTGACAGTTGGACAAAGGAGGTGACTGTGGGGCTGGACTAAGGATTGGTTGATTTGCATAGGAAAGGTGTGCTCCCAGGTGAGTCCTGCACTGCCTCTAGGAATTCGCTGACCCTGAAAGAGGCAGTCTGCTCCTGGGTCTGCAAAGCCTTAAGATGTAAAAACCCCATAAAATATAGAAGATATAGGATGCAAGCATGGGCTTCTGTGCCCTCTGGCTTTTGCTGAGGAGCATGGGTAGGAGGAGCACAATCAGGCACCTGTCCCCACCCTGGCAGGCCGTCATTTGACTGAAGTCACACTGCTTCATCCAGGGAAGCCTCCTCTGCAGGACTTACCCCTTGTGTTCTGTTCACCAGCCCCCTCCTTTCCCCTGAGCTATTGCACCATTCCTTATGAGCCTCATAAACCCTTCCCAAACTTGCAGGGGACCAATATTCTTAAAGCCCTCTTTGAGTTATCCTAATTTGAGTGTGCCCTCTGTTTCTTGTTGGGATGCTTTCTAATACCAGAGCTGCACCCAGAAACAACCCTCTGACCCTCATAATAGATTCTGGGACAGGGTTGCTTATCTATTCAATGACCACAGGAGAAACCTCCCTGCTGGCAACATGATTAATGCATGGCACGTGGAGGCCTCGCGATGATCATATTATCATCATATTATCATCAATGGTAGCATGGGATGGAGTGCAGGTGGAAGGCAAGCACTAGGAGATCAAGTGGCTGTGGCACTTAGTCACTATGGCAACAATAATGATTATAAAGATTATGGAGTAATCTGGCTTCTTCTTACCACCCGGGGAGCATGCAGAGAGAAAAAGAAATTAGCGCCATGAATATGCAAATTAAGAAGTTGTGTGCTGAGCCAGCTTTCCAGAATCCTTTTCTGTGGTCTCAAGGCAGACATGGGGGAGGTCCTGGTCTAGGCACTGGTTATCTGGACGGTAAGGAGTACCAATGAGAAGCTCAGTCAACCAGGTAGAGCTAAAGTAAGGGCGATGGGAAAGGGAGTCATGGGTAAGGGACATGGACATCTAGTCAGATCCGGAATGAGGCTCCATGTTTTCCCTGAACCTCCCTTGTCAACATGAATAGTCCCTTCTTTAAAAAAAAAAGGAAAGGAATCATAGCAGCCTGATTATCTTCATTGGGGTGTACCATCTGTTTCCTGTTTCCTCGTGGTACTCTGCATGCCACACCTCTCCGAGAGAGCCCTCCTCCCCAGCTGGCTAAAGCCAAGTCCTCTCCTCTCCCAGCTCTTCTCCATCACCTCATTCTGTTGTTTGATTAGTTAGTGTGCTCAGGCAGCCACAGCAAGATACCGAGGGCAGGGCCACTTAAACAACAGAAGTTACTGTTCTCCCAGTTCTGGAGGCTGGAAGTCCCAGGTCAGGGTGCTGACAGGGTTGGTTTCTGGTGAGACCTTTTCCAGGCTTGTGGACACTCCAAACCCTTCCAAAGGTGCTTGACATATTGTTCCAAGTTTGTGGGTGTAGGCAGCCATGGTTTTGATCATGGAGTGATATGGTGAAAGTAACTTGGGGTATCAATATGGCAGCAACGTGAGGATGGATGAGAAAGGGAATAAATAAGGTGGTCAAGTCCCTTGAGAGGTGGCTAAACTAATCCAGATGGGCGGAGTTGAGTATCTAGACTTACAGTTACTACAAGGAAGGTGAGAAAGGGGGGATGCCTTTGAGAGAAGGAAGCTTCACTGGGAGGAGTGAGAGAGGGGGTTAGCAATGAAGAAGAGCTACAGACATCCCAGTGAATGAACCTGGCTGCCTAAGAGGACGACAGTACTGCAGGTGGACACGGGTCTGCATCAGACACCACCTATGCCCTGCTCTACCGTCATGGTGGCCCTACCCCTGATCCCAGCCTTGGCTCTGGTGAAGAGCTGCAGGCAGACTTTGGTCAGCGTGCTGACAGCAGCTCATCTCGAGAGTAAGCCTCTCGTCTCCTACTTCTCATGGGGGATGCCTATGGAAACCTGGCTGGCAATCCTGCATGGGCACCTCTGAAGTTTAGGAGGGCCGACATCTCATGGACCAACCCTCAACCATGGGGAGATGGGCACTGGTGGTGCGTGCTTCTCCATTTCATCCTGTGGGTGGACAAGTCTGAGATGCTCTACTCTTTCTGCACCATGTCCCACTGGGGTGGGCCAGCTTGATATCACAGGGCAGAGTATATCGTGTGTTGGCTTTTCCTCTTTCCCTATCTACTCTTCCCAGATCCACACTCCTCTACCTGGTTGACTTCCCAATATAAATTACCAGCACACAACCCTCTTCTAAATCTGTATTTTTGGCAGGTGAAGGGATAACACCAACACAGGTCCCTACTGGTGAGAGATCACATGGCTGGCTTGAGACATGGGCCAATGCATATGCTAAGCAGGCTGTCTGCGATGTGCAATGAGGAATGTGGGCTAAACCTCACACACCCAGAACCGAGACCTGTTGCCAGCAACAGGTGCATTTCCTAATGGAAAGCGTAAGGGAGAAAAGAGCAGAATGCTAGACACTAAGTGATGTTGCAGAGATTACTGAGAATTGTTCACCTGCACCTGCGTTTACTGTGCATCCACCAGGTACCTGGCTGTGCCAGGAAACAGGTGCACAGCGGTAAGCAGAATGTGATTTCTGACCTCTTAGCACTTACGGTCTAGGGAGGCAGGCAGACATAAACAGAGGGCAGCCCCCAGTGACAAGTGTAATAACAGAGGCCCACAAGGGACATAAAGGAAGTGTGATGCCCACTATCCCCAGAGATGAAAGTCTTCTCCTGAAAGAAGTCTTCCTGTCCCCTCACTACCAGAAAAGGCCTCTCCCTGTTCGGAAACCCCTTGTACTCTACACATGACCCTCTCTTTTCATGTTTTCCACATTGCCTTCGGTTCCTTGCTTCCTTTTCACTCGTGCTCATCTCACCTGGCCAAGTAAATGGCAAGCTCCTTAGTTCCTGGCCAGGCCTTAGCCATGTTTGCACTGCCCTGATTCTCCCCGTCCCACCACCCGGACCTTTGTCCCACTCCAGCCCAAGTTTCTCACATGTAAAAGCTTAATGGATCTTTGTCTATTTTATTGATAAATGGGCCAGAGGGAAGGGGGAATGGAGTAAGCGAAGTGCAGAGACGAGGTGGTTGGAGACAGAGGAGGGGAACCACCAGGAGGGCTGCACCAGAGCTACTGACCAGGGAGGAGGTTAGGACACAGGGACCGGGCAGGGGAAATGTCAGAAGCTTCAGATGGCCAAGGGGACGTATACAGAGAAAGGCTTCAAAGGGGATTCAAAAGAAAGGAGATCACGCACGACTATGGAGAGAGACATGGTGACAGAGGGAGAGCTCCATCTGTGGATTTCAGGGGGTTGACAACACGGCAGGGGAGCGCTCCACTCAGATCCCGTTCCTGAACTTCCAGCTACGCAGACCTGCCTCTTGGACATCTATATCTGGGCGTTTCACAGGAGCTTCCGAGTCCACACAGTCAAGATGAAACGGACTGTCACCTCCTCTGGGAAGCCTTCCATGATGCCTCTTACCCCATAGAACTATGGGTTCTTTGCCTGTATGTGGCACCCACCATAATACCTTATCACCTTCTTACCAGTGGCCCGTCTCCCCTACCTGGCCGCGAGCATCCCCAGGGCAGGAGCTTTGTTTCCGTCACTGCGCACTCCCACACCTAGCACTCTGCCTGGTGCACAGTCCAGACTCTCTAAAAAATGATGGTCTCGTGAAAATAAGAACATGAAGCTTTGCAGTGAGTGGGAAAAGAGAAACAGGATGTTCATTAGAGGGGTCAGCTAGACCAGCCGTGGGTTTTAGTAAGCGTAAAGCTGCACAGATGTAAATAGAAAGTAAAAACAGTCCGCAGACAGGGAGGGGGGACAGAGGCAACGGTTATCGAAGCGGCAGGCCTGATGTTCCTCTGCGTCCAGGAATTTGCAGATGGCCTCCATGACCTTAGACTGTAACTGGGAGTCAGGGGCAGCCGACGCTAAGTAACTAGTTTGAATCATTCTTACCCTTCTGGCATCGTGGAGACGGCTCTGCTCAGCAATGCTCACCCGTGAAATAAAATAGATCTGCTAAATATATTCTAAAGAAACTTAAAGGAGGGGAGTTCTTGTGAATGTGCGTGTGTCCGGGGTGGATGCTAATGGCCTGGAAATGAGAACAGAAAGAATCAGCTCTGGGGAGGTCTGGCAATCTCCATGGTGACATCTCAAATGACCCTGGCGTCAGGGAAGATCACACTTAAGCCCAGCGAAGCAGGCCTGCCAAGGACACCGGGAGAGGGTCAAAAGGAGCCAAGTGCACAGGAAAAGCAACCCGGGCACAGCCCAGGGCGGGAACAGCAGCTGAAGAAGCCCAAACCCCCTGACCTTTTTCAATTCTCTTCCATGGGAATCTGGGTTTGTTTGGGAATTTACTTGCTCATCATGTCTTAGCTCAGCCCTGCCTGCTGCACAGATGCAGACGAGGCGGGTCTCTCCATTTGGAAGGAGCCTGGCAGTCCCAGCGGGTCGCGACGCCGGGGTCTCTTGGCATCTGCTTCTGCCAAGCCCACTGTGGTGTTCGTAACGCCTGGGGCTGACAACGGGGCTTATTTTCCTGTCAACTACACCTTGAGGAGCAGAGCACGGAGTGTTCAGGCTACGGGGGGCACTCTTTATTTACATTTGTTATTTTATTTAACATTCAGAGTGCAATGACCTTGGTATTTATCAACCTGACTCTTTAGATGGGGAAACGGAGGTCAGACAGTTAAGTGACTTGCCCGAAGCCCCCCTGGCCATACATGGCAGAGGTGGGGTCAGGTCAGAGCCTCTGCTGTATCCAAGACAGGTGTCACTGCTCTGTGTTTTATAAGAATCATCCTGTCCTTACAAAATTAGCAAGCGGCTCCTCGGACGGGTCGGGGGCTCTTATCCGGGCTTTCCCAGGATTTTGGGTTTTTCCGATATGGTCCAGAAAATTGGGGCCACCATGCTTACAAGATAACACGATGGCTTGATTCTATCCACTTCCCTATTTTAAAAAGTCAGAATGATAATTTGATATGTATGGTTCATGGGTTGACTGGACAGACAGTAGATTTTTTTTTTCTTTTAATGACATGATGGGTTTAATACCTAGTTGAGAGCCAGCGATGATAATTAAGCCAGTTGTTGGCAGATATAATTAAAGCATGTATTTCTGATGTGTGCCTTTGAAAGGCAAACATAATCCCTGTTAATGTGACCAACTTCCTCACCTCTGCTTCCTAAAAGGCCTATGTGGACAGGCTCCCCACACACTTCCTCAGCTTCATCCTTTCTCCTTCCTTCACCCTCCTGCTTTATTGACACAGAATTGGGGGGCCAGGTCCCCTCATTTACCTCATGGTGCTCCTACTCCTTTCTTCTGTCTGCTTGGAATGGCCTCTCTCTGGGCCTCTCCAGCTCCTATTCACCCTTCAAAACTCAACGTGGGCAGCTTTTCCAGGAAGATTCCCTGGAACCTGAGCTGACGTTGCCCCTCCATGCTCCCACAGCCCCCAGGCACACTGCCGTGCCCGCCTGACATCCGTATTAGTGTCCTATTGCTGCTATAACAAATTACTATATTTTATTTCTTTATTATTTTGCAGTTCTGGCAACCAGAAGTCCACATGAGTCTCCCTGGGCTAAAACCAAGGTGTCCACAGGATTGCATTCTTTTCCAGAAGCTCTAGGGGAGAATACATACCCCTCCTTTTTAGCTTCTAGAAGCTGCCTGCGTCCCTTGACTCGTGTGCCCTCCTCCACCTGCAAAGCCCGCATGGTGGACTGAGTCCTTCTCACATCTGGTCACTATGACCTCTGCTTCCATGGTCACATCTCCTCAGGCTCTGACCCTCCTGCCTCCCTTAGGAGGATTCCTGTAGGCACATTGGCTTCAGCTCCATCATCCAGGATAATCTCCCTAACCCGAGGTCTTTAACTTCATCACATCTGCCTTCGGCCATATGGGGTGACTTAGCCACGGGGGTGGGGGGAGGATTAAGACATGGACGTCTTTAGGAGGAGGCATTATTCTATCATATCATGCCAATCTGGATCTCCTTGTCCTGTGTATAGGTCTTACTAGAACGTAAGCTCCTTGGGGCAGAGTCCATATCTAGCTCATCTTGCATTTCTATCCCCTACCACTAGATTGGGCACAGTGTGGGAGCTTCATAAATGTTAGATGAACGGAGTTCCCTTGCCTCCCCACCCCCCTGAATCACATCCTGCCATGCCCGCTGAAGTACTAACTCTTGACTGAATTGTTAGAGGACCAGCTCCCCTGCCCCAGGATGATGCACTGGAACTCCTGGAGACCAGACCCTTTCAGCTCAGAGGAAGAAGAATCTAAAGGTGGGAGGGGGGGCTATGAGACTGACATTCATAGGCACACACGCCAGGCACCCACCGCTCTGCTTGGCGGGGCAAGGGCCAGGATAGCCCCCTTGCCTGAGCAGACCCAGACTGACAATGCTATTTTCTAGTATCTATGCCGATGCCCTGTTGCCTAGTGGTCCATGCAGTAGACAGACCAAGCCGTATGAGGACAGAGTAGCGCATGGGGCACAGAGGGCAGATCCAGGGTGTCTAGACAAAGCTGCTCTTGCTGGCAGCCCCCCACTCCAAACTGGTATCTACTACCGGATCTTTCATGGCTCTGGCCTCTTGGTAGAGGGCCAGCATGGGCCTTGTCTCCTACCTGCCTCATTTTTTTGCTCAACATGTGCAGGGCGAGCATGGCTGCATCTTCTCCTTGTACTCTGTTCCTCTCTACTGTGCTCCCTTTGGTCCACCTCTGGGCTTGGGCCAGCCAGCCTGAACCCCATCAAAGGCAGGCTTAAAAAAACCCATGCACCAAGAGAGTGAGAGTTTAGACATAGCAACGGAAATTGCCTAAGGAAAGAGAGTGCAAACGGGAGCACCAAAAGCACAGGAGATCGTCTGTGCTGGTGTCTGGGCAGCCGGGTCTGCCGAGGACGAGGACGGCTTCCCCGAGCACAGCCAGCAGCTCAGATGCATTCCCTTCCCGGGGGGTCCGCTCCAGTTGGAGACGCAGAGCCCACCTCTCCACTGCAGGCAGGTATGCAGAGCACAAGCACACGGAGTCTCCCAAGGCCCCCCTGCCAGGCTGCCGCGGCGTAAGTGTGCACCCCCACCCTCCCTGGCCTTCTTCAGACACTCCCGAGCCTCTACCGACCTCAAATTGGAGCTTCTCTGAGCTGCTCTGTACTGCTCTAAGACGTGGACCGGGCGGTCACCCCGCCTGAGCCCATTCAGCAGCACTAGACTCTAAAGGACTCTAAAGTCTGACCCAACGCCAGTTGCGATCGGCTGCACCACTCTGCTCGCCGGCTCCGAGCAAATGCTGCTCCGCTTCCCGATGTGGGGTCTGCGTCAGCGGTCAACACACTTTTCTTGGTAAGGACCAGAGAGCGAAGATTTTTGGCCATCAGGTCTCGATAGCAGCTACTGCCCCTGGCCGCTGTGCTGCAAAAGCAGCCGTAGACAAGATATCGAACAGCGGGTGTGGCTTCGTTCCCAAAAAGCACTATTTACCCAAACAGGCAGCCGCCAGATTCGGCCCACAGTTTGCGGACCCCTGTCCTCGTTTGTAAAATGAAGATCATGAAGGTATTTATTATACAGGAATGCTGAGAAAATGTGCAATGTCCATGGGGCTCTTAGCACAGAACCTGGCAGACACTGAGTGCTGATGAATGCCTATCGTTAGCTCTGTGCATCCGGAACGGTGGTGTGGACGTCAGGGCTGACGTCTGCATGATTCTTCTGTAGACCTTGGGGCTCTCCTCCAACTTCTCTGGTCTGCACATCTCTAAAATTCAGTGGTTACGTGGATTAGTGTCCATCTTCACTGAAGTCAGACTCATTCAAATGAGCAAATGATTCCTGAACACTCCCTGTGCCTGACCTTGGCGTGTGAAGAGGTTGGAGGAAGGGGGTAGGTCTTGTGAGTTCTACCTCTGAGCATTTCTAGACTTTGCCTTTGTGGTCCCGCATCTTCCCATCCGTCCCCCACCTCTCATTCCCCTTCTCCGGCACTGAGGCTGCCTCCTGTCTTACCCACTTTACGCTCTGCTTCTGCAAATACTGGGTGATCTTTCTACAGTGCAAGCCTACTCATGATCTCTCCTCTCTCTCAGGTACTCGGTGGCTTCTGCAAACTTCCACAGCCTTATTTAGTTCATAAGCCCTTTACTGGAGGCAAAATGCACTAGAAGGGTATATTCCAGACCACTAGCTGGCTGTCTGTGTGGGGGATGCAGGTGAAGACAAAGGAAGGGAGGCTACATTTCTTACTTCCTATGCATCTATATTTCCTGAGTTTGTAAATCATGCTGTATTAGTTTTCTATCGCTCTGTACCAATTGCCCCCAAACTGAATTTCTTAACACATTTATTATCTCACAGTTTCTGTGCATCAGGAATCTTAGAGCGACTGAGCAGGGATGTTGTGGATCAAGGTTGCCATCAAGATGTTGGCTCAGGACACAGTCATCTGAAGGCTCGAATGGGGCTAGATGACCCACCTCCAAGCTTACTCACACGGCCGGTGCCTCAGCTCCTTTGCACATGGACCTTTCCACAGGTTGCTAACATATCTTCACGACATGGCTGCTGGCTTCCCCCAGAGTGAGTGATCTGAGAAAGCTGCAATGTCTTTTAGGACCAAGCCTTGGAGGTAACATATTGTCATCTCTGCCATATTCTATTCCATATGGAGGTAACATATTGTCATCTCTGCCATATTCTATTCCATCACTAAGCCCTGCACACTTTCAAGGGGTAGAGAGCTAAGCTTTACCTCTTAAAGGAAGGAGTGTCAAAGAATTCACGGATATACTTTAAAACCACCACGAGTGCATGCATTAATTTTCCCATGCATATCTGTATATGAAAGTTCATGGACTGAGAAGCCAGACAGACAGATCTGCTTTAGATCCCAAGTTCCCCCTCGTGCTCATCATAGGATCTTAAATAAGACTATCATCTTCCTGAGCTTCACTTCTTATCTGCAAAAAGAGAATGAGGATACCTAATTCCTAGCAATGTTAGAGAGATTAAATGAAATGATATGTGGGCTAGATGCTTCCTAAAATGCATCTCATTGTTATTGTGCAGGGCAGACAAGGTGCCCGCTGGCCTCACCTCGCTCCCACTTCCTGGGCACTTTGGGTTCCAGCCTCACTGAATGGCTCGTTGTCGAGCTGCCCTGTGCGTCCTCGGACCTGGGCTCTTCACACACAGTGCTTCTTCCTCCTGCAGGCCATGACACTTGCATAATTATTCTTACTGTTATTAATCAAAATCGCCATTCTGTGTATTCTTGCAAAAGGCTTCAAATGCCAAAAGAGCTTATATTTTCAATAGTGCAAGCACAGAAAACCAAAACAAACAAGAGGAAACTTCCTGTTGCCAGTGCCCTGCAGAGATGGTTTTCAATGGAGAGATGTTGGCACCGGGCCCATATGCCCGCTCGGGAAGAGGGGCTTCTCCAGCTCTGAGATGCTGAGCCGCCACTGATGCTTTCTTAGGTCCTCATCCGGAAGGGGTTTGTTTTGAAGATCAGATCTATGAACTCGTGGCAAATCTACAAAAGATGCCATGTCTTGTTCTCTGTCTCTGAGGCCAACCAAGTATAAAGGTGTGTAAGGAAGTTGGCTTACACACCTTTATACTTGGCTCCTGAACCCCAAGGGAAAGAAAAAGAAGGCTACTGATTCTTAGGAATGCAAGTCTACCGAATTCCTTTCGTTTTCTTTGTGATAACAAAGAACAGAGGGGCTGGGAGGCAGTGATTGTGACACCAGCTCCCCTGTGGGGTTTTCCAATGCCACCAGCTGGATGTCCTGCATTTAACTCAGCTCTGACACTGTCTACCTGGAGACAGCATCGGATCCCTCAGGTAAGTGCTCAGTCCCACCAGACTGGCCCTTCTACCCCACTTCAGAACTCAGTAACTGAGACCCTGTGCTTCGGATCAACCTGCTATAGATCAGAGGTTCCCAAGACCCCTCCTCAGGTTCAATGAATTAGCTGGAGCAGCTCACAGAACTCAGAGAAAATTTTACTTAGTGGATCACTGGTTTATTAGAGAAGGATATAAGTCTGGAATAGGCAGATGGAGGAGATGCATAGAAGAATGTGTGCGGAAGGGATGCAGAGTGTCCATGCTCTCTGATGTACAGCCTGCTCCACATGTCCACGTGTTCACTAACCTGGAAGCTCTCTGAACCCTGGCCTTTGGGTTTTGTGGAGGTTTCATTACACAAGGACAACTGATTCAATAACTGGTCCTTCGCTATTGAACTCAATCCCAAAGCCTCTCCCCTCCCATCCTTAAGTGATCTAGATTCTTTCCAAAAGTCGCCTCATTAACATGACAAAAGACACTTTCATCACTCTTTTCACTTGGGAAATTCCAAGGATTTTAGGAGCTCTGGGCCCAGATTCAGGATGAAGAACAGATAGATATTTCTTATCATGAGTCACATCACAAGATTTATCTTCAAGGTGTTCGACAGAGAAACAAATATGAGAACCCTCACTTGCAACTCACCCTATCTTATAGGCTTATAATTTCGACATGATTTAAACATTCCCATTAAGCCTTTCCCATCCAGACTAACAGTATAGGGTCAGGCTTTAGGGAATTTTTTGTTTGGATAGTTTCTTTTACTTGGTTATATAACACAGGATTTCTATTATAATTTTATATCACATTTCATTGTAAGGAACACATATTTTTGCCTAAAGACTCCTTGTGCACGGACATATTTGTTCATATACATATATTTGGTAATTTTCTTACTTATTCCTTCCTTCTCATGGTTTCTGGGGGTGACAATCTACCAGCAGTTGTACCACAAAGAAGCATCCTTCCCAGAAATGTTCCTCTAGGTGCCTCTGTCCCAGTAGAGCACCCCGCTATTTATATAGACAGGCAGGAGCTCCAAGTGGGCACGGGGCCTGTGGATAAGCACAGAGGCCAGTGGGCTTCTGTCTCTGGGGGTTGCTTCTTTCCCCACGGGGAGGATGATGAAGGTCATCTGAGCATCAGCAACACCCTCATTACAGTGTGTGGTGTGCCCTTGACTAAATTGCACCCAATTTATTCTTATTTCTCTAGGGATTAGACAGAGTCAAGGGAAATCCAATAATCATATCATTACACAGCTGCCATTATAGCCCAAGTCCTGCCTGATGAACACTTTTCATACCCAGGCCCATCAAAGGGGCGGAGCCTGAGGGCCATTTGGAGCCCATGTATGGAGGCCCTTTGTGGGTGGATTAAGATGTGGAGGTTGCTTCGGGGAGATTGGAGGGCTGGTATTTTCCTGGCTGCCAGAATGTTAGAACTATTTTCCTTTTTCATTAAAGCGCTGACCCTCAAGAGCCAGTACTCTCCCCTACGGCACCCCCCAACCAGAACCCTAATCAGGGGCACAGATCCCTTTAGGGACATGAGGTAGGGACAAAGACTCAAGTATATGCAGCCACAAGAAGTAGAAGTGTGGCCAGATGATTAGTCCCTCTCTATTCTTTGGTGAGCCAGGCAGTCTGGCAGTGATCTTCTGAAAACCTGGCAAGAGGGTGAATAGAGGGGTAGAGCCCCTTTCACATCCAAGTAAGCTTCAAGCCAAGGCAGGAGTGGGCGATCCCCATGTGCTGGATTATCTCAGTCCCTGCTGGGTGTTGCTGCAAGTCCCACAAAAGCCTCATTGCCCCTTACTCTGTATTATCCTTTAGTTTTGTTGAAAACACATATTACAACTGGCTGGACAAAACCAGGATAGCAAAAAATTCACTCGATTGTCAGCTCCAATCTAACGGTGACGTGAGACCACATCTATGCTCGTTGAGAAAGAGTTCTGGGATCGATTGGAAATGTCTTCCACAAGCAAAGGAGGAGGTGGTGGTGACCACTTCCTCTATGTTTCCCTACCCTGGTCTGAATCCCTGAGGCCAATGCATATCCCACAGTTATGAGCTAGAGTATCTCTCCCCTGACCACCCAAAGGTAAAAATAGAGGCCACACATTTTCTTGAAGTCTCCAGAATGTATTTGATGTTCTGTAGAGTGCTCTGGAGAAATCTCCTGTCTGTGGGCATCTAGTCACACCATGTCTTTGACTCCAAGAAAGTGTGTCAGGACAGTATGCCCAGGGGGAGGGAAAAGTGGTACTCAGATAGATACTAAACTTGAGAGGCAAGTCCCTACAAAACAGTGGGATAGCTCTTTCTAGGAGTCTTGAACAAAGACCAAATTTCAGACCATGCAATAAACAGAACTGAAGCCAGAGTGTGAGCCTGAGCGTAGGACACAGACAGGGAGCACAGCAGGGGCATGGCAGGAGTACTCAGTCCAAGGGTCTGCAAGAGAAGAGAGTGGAGTCCCAGGGGCTAAGCTCAGAGAAACGTCAACGTGGGTGGGTTCTCGATGACCCTCTTCAACTGTCATGTCATAGATTCCCAGGATTTGAAAGAACCTCTCAGGTGACTAAGTTCCCTCACTGTCCAGTACATTCTTCCTCACCTCACCTCCAATCTCATGGGCTAGGACAGACTGACAGCCAACACATGGCTGTGGCAATGGCCTTGCCGGGAAGGGATGTTCTACCTTCTTCTCTGGTTTAAATCCCCCCTTCAAGCACAGCCAGTTATTCTCCATCCTCCATCCCACTATTCTTCATTCAGCCTTAGTCAGTCAGTCAGTCCGTCAGTCAGTCAGTTATTCCAACATCTGCAGGACATTTTGGAGGATGATACCATTGGTGGTCCAGGGCCCCTCTCTGGGAGATCTCCCACGTCTGGCACTCCATCCATCCTCACTTTGGATTCACTCAAGCATTGGCTCACCAAAAATTGTCCCAGGGGTATTGTGGATTGGCAAGGACTGTGTCCAAATATTCAGAACCCCAAATTTCAAACCCACAAAGAGCTTCCTGTAGTCATGCATTCTTTGGAGCATTATTAAAGCCAGCAAACTATTTCCATTTTTTCAAACTGGTGCTGAAACAAATCATCATCTGATGTGGGAGTGATGGCTGCCCTGCACAGTCATATTTTCTGAGTTATCAGAGGGAGTAGGGAAAGGAATCAAAGAGCCCGAAGATACTAAGCGCATGGCATGGTTGTGAGCTGCAGTGCAAGTATGAACAGTTACAACTCTCCTCCCAGGCAGAAGGCAAGTCGATGGTTGGTACCTCTCATCTGGGAACTCTGAGTCAGGTTTGTCTCAGTTTCTGCTTCACTGGTCTGCCCGTTTCCTGGCCTCTGGGTCCTCTCTCTGGTTTCATGATTGGCTCTTCATGTCCACGAAGCTGGTGGCTGAACTTTGCTACATGGAGGAGACTGTGGATACCTCAGTAGGGCTAATCACTGTATCCTACGGACCTCCCAGTTTCCAGGCTCCTGAAACCTGCCCCAGGGTCTCAGGTGCTCCATATGATGCCTCAGCCTGATCTCATGACTGCTTCCTCCCATACCCTTGGGTTTTGCAGAAGGGAATCTGCACTTGGGCAGGAACCTGCCTGCATTTGAGAAGCTCCTTGAGGAACTGGTGGGATTATCTCACCTTGAAAAACGGTAAAATGACAATAAAAGGAAGTAACCATGCAGCAGTAGGTGTTTGGAGAAGACTCATTGCTGAAAAGCTGAGGAGGTTTGTGATGCCCTTTTCAGTTCAGTAGGACTGTCTCACTCTTTTGTAGTATGGTTATTGCACTTTAGCCATTAAAAAAAAAATCTATTTTAAAAGGATTTTTGTCTTTTTTAAATAAAAGGATGAACTAGCTTACAGTTCTGGAAATTATTAAATCTTGGTTTATATTTAATATATATTTATATATATATAACATATATATTTATATCAATGCCCTATTTGTTGACTTAATTGCCTTGTTGTAATGACAGAAATATCTTTTCCCACCTTTCTTTAGCCTGATTTGAACAGTTGTGAAATCATTCTGTCATTCAGTAACTTCAGTACATACTAAAGAAAATAGACTATTGGATATCAGAAATTCAGATTCCTTTCTTTTCTAAGATCCCCTTCATGTAGAGTAATTTATTAAAGTCAAGAGTTCTTAGGGGGGAAATAAAAAGAAAAAAAAGGTAAAATGAGGGTCATGCTAAATATGTTCAAAGTTAGAGGTTGAGCTGTTTTGTTTCCAAATTGATTGTTAGCAATAACTTGCTACTGGCCAAGAAGACCTGGCCCCACCCCAAAATTTAAGTTCCAGCATTAATCAGAGGTTGTTCCTGTAGCCAATAAAGCAGTGATGTCCCTTGAAGGTGGATCCCGCTTCCCCAGGCAAGCCTGAGAAGAGGCTCTGCTGTCGTAGTCGAGGAAAAGGACTATAGATCTGGCTCCACCATAGTGCACAGAAATGGACCCAGAGGGGTTCCAGAAAGAAACAGGGTCCCAGTCATAGGCAGAGTGCCACATGGGACACACTATGCCCATGCTCTCCCTATGAACCTTGAGGCCCTGCTCAACTCCTCTCTGCACTCTCCTTGGACTAGAACTTGGCAGAGGCCCAGGGCTTTGGTCAAACCATGGTTGAGATGCATCCTGGGCCCTGCATCTGGGCCAGCCACATTCATCGTAGAAGAGGATGACTGATGGGCAGTCGGTCCTACTTTAACTACCACCGTTCCCAGTCAAACTCTGACCTTTTCTCTTCTAAGTGCCTACCACTGCTTGCTCAATCTGACCTGACTCTGACAGAATGTTAGGGAAAACTAAAGAGGATATCTGATTTCTCCAGCTAGAAAGAGGACACCTGCAACAAGCTGGGTAATTGGACACATGTCTTTGACTTCCCTTGGCCCATCAGCAGTTTCCATGACAAGCCTGGCCCTGTGCACTGTGCATCTGTTCTGTGGGCTTAGACTGACGTCTCCCCTGAGGCTCTGTCCACATCAGAAGCCTGGGACATCTGTCCATCTCCTGAGGATCCAAGGCCTCCATGGGATCATGCCTGGATCTTCCTATGAGGAAAGGTACCTGGCCGGCTAGGACCAAGGCCACCACATCTATACTGCAGATACCGATACTAGCAGGAACTGCCATTGTTAACATTCACTGTATGCTTTCAGCATCCCAAGATGAGCCATGACTCTACACCCCTCAACTCCTTTAACCTCTCAAATGCCTTTGAGGTAAACATTTGGTTGGTTTGCTTTTGACAGGCAAGAGATGGTAAGAGCTAATATTTATTACTCACCTCCTCTGTGCCAGCTCCTTTGCCTAGCGCATTACATATTCTAGCTCACTGTACCCCCACATCAGCTCGGTGAGATGGGTGCTTCTTTCATAATGGGAACACCGAGGGCTTGGAAGATGATAAATAACTTGCTAGAGGCCATGGACTGTATCAGAATTAGAGGCAGAGGATCCAACCCCAGGCAGCCTGGCTCCAAGCCCCCACCATAGGCACCCCAACACCCAGGTAGGCTGCTTTCTGCTAAAGGTACCCCTGGTTCCCTGGCCCACCTCATGGTTCTGTTCTACTGCACTCTCTGAGATGACCTTGGTCTCCTCTTTCAAGGAGAATGAGATCAATGTCCTGGACTGTTAGGACACCTGGTGGCGATGCGGTGACCCCCTTCAAGCCCCTTCACATGGTAGAAAGCTGCGTGAGGCCTGGAATATGGAACCCCAGAGTAGAAAAGTTCCCTACATTTTGGGGAGTGCTGGGCTGATGCTTGTCCCAGAAAGCCTTGGAAAATGAGTGCATTTGAAACACAATGGTTAAGGCCAATCCATGAGGCAGTGATGGTGGGGTGGTGGGGTCAGTGCCAGAATGGCACAAGAGAATTTTTACATAATAACAAACACATGTCTTGGAAGAATGGGAATGGTTTTCACTTTTTGCACAAGGACCCTGGAAATTGCTTCAGGAAATCAGCTTCAACCCCCTGATGAAATTAAACTAACATGTCAGAAAGGCAGATGAAGTGAAAATGTGCTTTCAAGCATCTTGTGGCTTCTGACATTCCCTGACCACTATCCATATTACATTGACAGAGATACTGTGTGGAGACAAAGAAAACATCAGAGTACCTTGGGTGAAACTAAATCCTTCAAAGATCACGTTGTTCATTTTTCATCTAGCTCTCTAGGTAGACTTGAAATTCAACCTCGTACTGACTGGATTATTAGAAAGAGTTCACATAGAGAAGAATGTGCATTGTTTGCTGGCATTTGGTCTTAATTTTCAATACAGTGGTGAATAGTATTAAAACACTGATCCATGCACCTTATGGAGGTACTGTACACAGACTTGATAGGCGGCCTCATTTCAACACTTGCTAATAGGAACAGTAATTTGTGTCTTTTAAAATCCCCCTACTCACCAAACGTTGACCCCAAAACATGTAACAATGGCCATATTGACTCCAGTCCCCCCGTCATGTGACTGCCCCACACACTTCCAATTTCCTAAGCATTTCTTTGTGAGTCGCATCAGATAATGAGCACTTGAAGGACACCCCTTCCGTTTCATTTTCTTACTTCATTATTCCAGTGAGTGTGGAATGACACCACTCTTGAACTTGATTTTATGATCAGAGTCAAGGGAAAACTGGCCAGTTGTTGTGCCTTCTCTTTCCTTCCAAACTGTAGACTCAGTGTTGAGCAATTAATTCCCAGCAATCTTGGTCACAAGACAGGAAAAGGCTTTGTGACTGAAGAAGGTGAAAGCAGTTCTGCAGAGCACGAGCGGTGGCTCGGAGCCCGCTGTTGAACGTCAAGGTCAGAACCCAAGGGCGCTGGGCACCTGGTAACAGAGAGACAGAGCCTGTGGTGGCAAAATAAAGCTTGGCCACTTTTATTCTCAGCGGCTCCGAGAAAATCTGTGCTCTCCTTTGTGGGCATCCTGTGTGTCATGGACCTTCACTGGGGCCCCATTAAACTTTTTTTTTTTTTTTTGAGATTTTATATATTTATTTGAGAGAGAGAGCATGAGCGGGGGCAGAGGGAGAGGGAGAAGCAGACTCCCCACTGAGCGGGGACCCCGATACAGGGCTTAATCTCGGGACCCCAAGATCATGATTTGAGCTAAAGTCAGACACTTAACCGACTGAGCCACCCAGATGCCCCCCGTTAAGCTTTGGAGAGACCCCCTTAGAATGGCCCAGGGAGGCTCATGCCTTGGAAGCTGCCTTTCTTTTGGCTTCGAGATGGGAGATGGTGTGGGCAATGTTCTTCCTCAGTAAGCAGCCGTTGGAGGTGTGCTCCCTGTGACGTGGGGACGCCTGCATTTCCACTCGTGTTGACTCTCTCCTGGGTGCCGCTCTCTGTTCTCTGCTCCCAGCTCCACCAGAGGGGACCCTCCTTCTTGTACAGAAACAGCCATTCTGAAATCCAGGGGCATCCCTTCCCTGTCATTTTTAATCGTCTCTGTCTCGGAGTTGTTATGAGACACGTACCCTCCTTTGCAACGTGTACCTTTGTGCTGCCTGTTGAACTTCTCTGCCATCTCCTTGGCATAAAGAGTGAGTTCTTACACATGAGCCCTGGCGTGGATCGACGCATGAGAGCGAAGTCATCAAAACAGCCGTAGCAAAAGAAAACAAGCGTTACGCTTTCTCCAGGATAAATGATGGGAAAAGGCTCACTGGCAAATCAGAACGTACTGCTTTCCAACTCATTCCAAGCTCCTTCCACTTCCACTTAATGACAATTTTATTTGTGAAAGTAATGTAGACAGTTAGATGTTTTCCCTCTAGAAATGACTTCAAATTTGAAGATAGGTGATATGATCTGTTTTTGTAACAGCGTTTTGACTAATAGTTTAAGCATGAACATCACATTTCTTAACCACCCCCACCCCTGACAATCCAAGTAACCTCTTGTTACAACATTCATGGTAGCAGAGATTTTCCCTTCTTCCACTCCCTTGGTAACATCTGATGCCGCGGTGCAGACTTAAACAGTCATATCTAAAATGGCATGAATTCTAAAGAGTCTGGACATTCTTTGGGTTGATCAGTGACTTTTTGATTAGAGTGCAGTCATACCTTTGAAGTCTTCCCAGGGCCTGGCTGCACGCTGAAGATGCTTAGTTGAGTGTCATTAAGGATTTTGAGGAAGTGTGAGAAGACAGTGATCCTCAGTATAAGAAAACCAGGGTCTTGTTAAATAAGACAAACACCAAAGACTCCCAATGTTGGGCGAATCAACAGAGAGAACACTGAGCCTCCCAAACCCCCCTGCTTTTACTATGACAAGAGATTGTCAGACAGATGTCCATGGATCCTGAGACTTATCCTGGGTGAATATGCAAGAACCCTGAAGCCTGCCTATTACAATTAATGTCCACAGCACTACCTAAGTACTAGACATTTAAGAACATTGTTTTAAATTTCTGTTCCCTAAAGGATGAGGAAACACTGATTAATAATTGTCAAACTGCATTCTTTTTTCCGGTCTGAAAAGCTCTAAATCTTAAACTCCTTTCAGTAAGGACAAAGTCAATTCCCCCATTTTTCTAGTTTTCCAAACATTTGATCATTTTGTTAGCTCCTCCTTGAGGTACTTTTACAATAGTGGCCTTCAATTTTGAAGACTATAACTGGGCATGGTTTTTTCATCATGGTCCAATACATGCCACATATCATTTTAAATTGTCTTCATCTTAATACCTAGTGACGCTTTACTACCTCTTCCCACAATATTATTTCATTATTGGCTTGCTCTTTATGACTGTCTAGGAACTAACTCTAAAACCTTCTCAGGTTTTATGGATATTAGATGTATTCACCCCTTGATCCTTAATTATTGTTTAGTGATTCACACTATGTCTCTACCCCTATTGCATTGTTTCCTGTTTTCTGTAGACCAACTGCAGAACAGCCAGGACAAAACCATTTCCTTTTTCTCTTGGTATTTATTTGCACGCTGCTCCAGGCATTATGTGTAACAAGTTGCTGTGGCCAGTGTGGTGAGCCTGGTGTCCTGGAGAAACTGAGAGCAGTTGTCAGGAGGGCTTAAGAAAATACCCTGCTGCCGGCCTCAGCAGCAGAGGAGGTGAAGGGGGAGCAGAGCAGGGCTGACCATGTCCCTGACTCATCCTGTCTCCCTTTTGTCTTCTTTTCCAGGTTACTTCCTGTTACCTCAGGAACTTCTAGGCAGTTCTGCATAAATGGAGCTCTCCTAGATGTGTACATGGTGAGGTCAGCAAACATTTCTTCCCTCTGATTGCTTTCAATTTACTGTAATTGTGAGCCAGCACATTGAATATCGTGTTATCTTGGGTGGTGGGAATGAACAAGCCTCTCTGGCCAGACTAGAGCCCACACTCGTCTGTGTTATGCTTTCCTATATTTGTTCATTCACGCATGAGTGTGTGCATGCATGCACTCCTCCAACACATTTTTGGAACTCCTACTATGTGCCAAGCGTTATGCTAGGCTCTAGGAATGCAAACAGTCCTGCCTTGAGGAGCTCATGGTCAGCAGGTTCCCCAGAAAACTCTGTCAGAGCCTTCCATGAAGAGGAAGAAAATGCACCTTGAACAGATTGTCACTTGGAATCCAATATCGGGTCCCATGCTGCCTAGAGAGGAATATAGGTTACTTCTAAGAAGGCAGCAAGTTATAGCAGAATCAAGCTTGAACACAGGAGTCATCAGGCACCTACTCTGTCACTTACTGTCTAGGTAAATTTGGGCAACTTTCTTAACCTTCTAATCTCTAAAACAGAGCTAAAGAGAGAACCCCCTCCCATAGGGTTGTTAGAACAAATCGCTCTTCTATATGAAGAACTTATCACATTCACACGCAGGGAGAATTGCTTGAGGTTTATTAACCTTCCTCTTCACCCTACATCCCTTACCTCAATCTCTTGTTATTGAAAACCGCACCACCAATAATAAATCTATTTAATCTGGATTCAACATTCTGCACAAAGTGACACTTTATAATCAGTTGCTATGATTCTTGGATGAAGCTCAAAATCAGAACTGGGTAGCTAGGGAGCTAGGATGCAGGTTATGAGTGCAGGTGGGCCAGTGTTAGCCCACTGATTCGGGCTTTTGAGGGAGCACCGGGGGCGTCTCTCAGGAAACACAAGGACTCCAACATTTTCTGGGGCTTGTTGAATCCAGATTAATCAAGTAGAGGGTTTGTGCTCTTGTTATTGTTGCTGATATTATTTTGGCTTTTAAAAGGAAAAGACCTGGGGTAAATGAATCGGGGTCATCAAGGATCACCAGAATGTAGATGATTTCTTCCTGAATCGACATTTCCAAGTTAGTAGGCCTTGCTCAGTGCTCATAAAGTTATTCTGAAAGCCACACACAGGAAGCAAAATCATGAGAAAGGAGTATGTGGACACAGTTGTGAAACTTTTTTTTTCAAAATAGGGATCTGGGCATAAAAAAGAAAACATTGGACTAGTCACGCATCCTGAGATTAGTCAAGACACATGGGACCTTTCACCTCTTGCTAATGTTGGGTGGCTGGCCGTGGCCAGAGGTGGCCATGAGCATTTGGCACTTGGCAGCTGTGGTGGGCCATGGTGAAATCAGATCCAAGGCCCAGGGCAGTTCTAAGGTAAACAGGTGCCCACATTGCACATGTTATCTACATTTTGTGAGGGACGATAATCCCAGTGACTAGGTGGTCTGAAGGATGAAATTGCTCTGGGGCCCTCTGAAATCAATTCACTAATGCATGTGGTCCCTAATCCTTAAGCACCTACTATACTTGTTGGGATGTGAAGGGGAATTTTATATATTCTGTCTGGCTAGAATTGGGGAGAATATTACAGGATCCTAGAAAAGCCATGTGTGTGCATGCATACGCACGTGCACACGCACACACAATGAGCAGGAAATAAGAAACTGCTTAGTTGGAATAAGATATTGGAAAGGAAAAGACATTTTTAGTTTCGTTCAGAGCAAGGATAAAAGGTCTCACAGCTTGAGGCTGACAATATGATATTAAAATCGACACAAAAAGCAAAACTCCTTAACTACAGGCGGATTTCTGCATTCCTTGTAAAGTGAAATATTACACTCTATATTTCTCAAGTATGTAGACAGAGCGCTGATTTTTATTCTTGGCTATTTTGTTTTGTGTCATAGGGTTACCTGTCCAGTCAGGAATTTTCTGTCTAATATCTATTCATAGGTAGATGTGTATGTAAAATTTTCGAATAATTTGAGCCCGGCTTTTCTTATGCATGCGTGTCACTGTGACAGAAATGTTGATAGCAGACCTGAAGAGTAATTTCGCATGCTTTAGTATTTCTCCTGAATGCTCTGTAAAGTCTTGACCATGACCCTTGAGGCTTTGTTGCAAATCTAAGGAGTCTAATGTGCTGTTTTACATCAAGGACCAATTTTATATAAAGAAGGAATGTTTTCAGGCATTTTTCCTCCTCTCTCCTAACCTTAGGTCATGGTCCCTCTGTATTTTTCATGAAAACTCTTCTTGCCTCTGAAATCTGTCAAATGGAGCTGGGACTGGCTGTGTCCTCCACAGAGCCTCAGCTAAGGGACCTAACCTCCGCATCTCTGCACTCAGCAACTGGGGCCACATGTGGCCAATTGGCAATTGAAAGGGCCGGTTATATAAACAAGCTCAGAGCAGAGATTGGTGACCGCCACTGGTGATAGACCCTTTAATTAGTGAAGTTCAATCCCACCCCCCTCTTCTGAGAACTTTCTGGATACCTGGAGGAGTTGCCTCAGGAATGTATTTACAGCTCATAAAAAGTGACCCTTCCTGCAAGTCTCCTGCCTCTTCAAACAAACAAGTCCTCCCCTGTGATCAGCCCTCACCTCCCATTCTGTCCTCTGAACCTGTTACCATGCACTCTTGCCCTCAAGGATGTCAGGCCAGGTTTCAGATTTCTCTGGTATGCAAGGGCTTTTTCTTTTATGATAAAAAAATTCAAACAGCAGGACTCCGCAAGAAAAGCAGGAGAACCGTAGAGCCTATTGTCCTTGAGCTGAGGGCATTCTGCGAGATGGACCTGGAGGCCACATGGATGCCTGCTGGCTTTGGGGGCTGCAGATATCCTCGTGGAGTCCATGTGTATGTGCTTTTAAGGGGGGGAGACCAGGCAGGCTGGGCTGTCCCCACCTCTGCTGTTTCCTTACCTTCCACACCATTCGAAAGGAGAGGCTTTTTGGTAATACTGTATTAACCAGAGACTTCATGAGAATAGTAAGGAATTGCTTGACTTTAGTAAGCTCTGAGAAAGGTCTAATAAGAACAAGAGATAGTGTTGTCTGACAGTTGCTGCCCCATGAAAAAGCTGGGGTTGCTAAAGCTTCAAGTGTCTGCCATTACCCTCTGAGACAGAGCCCGATGGAGAGGGCGAGAAAGATTCCCGGAATCCTGGGGAAGGAGAAGAGGAATAAGGCCAGAGAGAGAGCCCCCGGACTCACTTGGCAGAAGACCCCCACGAGAAAACTCAAAAGGTGCGTACGTGATCCATTACGAGTGAGACTTTCCATCTGGTGGTGGAGACTCCCTACACGGCATCTTGGGCTCCAGGCCCAGCTGACGGTTACATAAAGCTTCTTCCTACCATTGTATTTTAGGGATTATTTTTGAGAAAGGACTATCAGCAGGATCTATAAAAGGCATAACATTCCTATTTGTCCCTGGAAGCTCATTCTGGGACAATTGTCCCTGGAAGGAACATTCTGTGGTTGTTTCAGAGCTCAAAACAGGGTTCTCCCTACCCTGCTAAAATGCTTCCAGATACAGAACAAGTGAGTAGCAGGGAGCAGGCAGACACCTGCACTTCATCAAGGAGGCCAGGGTTGCCCGAAAGGAAACCGAGCCTGCCGGCCTTATCTCATCCTGTCTTCCAGTCACCTGGTGGGGAAGATGTCGACGGTGTGCAGAGTAATGACGTGTCTTGAGCGGGGCCTGGCCCTGCTGTCCACGGGTTTGCAGTCTCCGGCTGGAAGAAGGCAGCTCCCTGTCTGGCTTCGTCGATGTGTCTACAAGGAGCAGAACTAGTGAGGTCACCGGGTTGTCAGAGCTGACCGAGGGGGGCCTTGGACACAGCCCCCGGGTTTCCTTTCCCTCCCCCAGGAGCCCCTGGCCAGCGCGGGGTTGGGCAACTCTCAGGGCTGGCTGGCTCGCGGGGGGGACCCGCACAGACCTGCCCGCACCCCTCCTTTCTGACCTCCAGCCCTCCAGCGTGAAGAGCGGTGCAGAGGGTTCTCTGCTATTTTCTCAAGACGGCAAAATCAGACGCCCAGCTAATCCAGTGGAGAAGACATCCATCAAATCTGTCATGTTGCTTCATGCAGACCAACCACCCTATTCAATCTATTTTGGTAGAAATTCACATAGCACGATAATTGAGATACATGCTTTATAGGCATCTGTTCTTCTATTAGGGGCTTTTAGCTCATCAAGGTGGTGTTTGCAGAACCTGACAAAGTGATAAATTTTGCTTATTTTAATCCTTTCCTTTTTTCCACCAGAGGTTAATTGTTTGGTATTCTTTGTTAAACTAACACTTTCGATGGGTTAAGAACCACAAAGTCCGCTTAAATAAACAGACCCTTCAGGTAAGAACAGAAAAGCTAGTATAGACACAGCCATTAACTTGCTGCATTGGGGCTGGAGCGTTAGTTGATTGACATTGAAAATGACATGGCGAGTCACTCACAGATTTTTTTTTTTAAATACCCATTAACTGCTAACAAGTGTTAACTTTCTTTTTTTAGGTAGGAGAAATGGATTCCTTGATATTTAATCTTCCTAAATTATTAAAATAATCTCTCTTAAATGATGTAGTACCATCCTTCAATTGCACTGCTTACTCTCAATGATATTATTTTTAATGTCATGTTTCACATAAGTGAACTCAGTCTGTGTGTGTACATTGACCTTATCCCATTTTTTGTGCACAGATTTTAGAATCTAGATGATACAAGCTTTATAAAATGATTCAGGAAATATTATTCCATTTGTTTCTATGCTCCAGAAGAGTTGTTGTGAATTTGTTTCGGTGACAACTTTACAGTAAGAAAGTAGGATAGTCATTTATGTCCAGAACAGCAGGTGTAGAAACCCTGGCTGATCTGCCCTCCTCCTAGAAGTATCTACATACTCAAACTTCCTCCTTTTCTAAACTCTTTTGCCTATTAGGAGACATTTGAAATTCTGAATAAACTTTAAAATAAGCCATAGATTTGTACAAACCCAAGCCTGCTGATAATTTGATTTGAATTGTCTTAAAGCCATAGAGCAGTCCAAGAGAAGAGACATCTTAACCCAAGAGAGTCTTAGGATCCATCGACACATTATCTTCTCCATTTATGTAAGTGTTCTTTCATTTCTCAACAGTGTTTTGTAATTTTCGTCGTACAACCCCTATGCGCATCTTGTTAACTTTATTCCCAAGTGTTTGTATTTTTGATGCTATTATAATAATTAATTTTTAAGTTTCCAATTTTTAGTTGTTTGTTGCTGGTATGCAGAAATACAGTTGACTGTTGTGTGGCAATCTTAGGCTGTTTCATCTGGCCCAAGTCATTCCTTTTTTTTTTTTCCATCAGCTTTTGTTGTTGTTGTTGTTGTTGTTTTTGTTTTCTGGTAGATCCCCGAGAAGGATTTTCTTTTTCCATCAGCTTTTTTTTTTTTGTTTTTTTTTTTGTTTTTCTGGTAGATCCCTGAGAAGGATTTTCTACTTCCATCTTCTTCTAAATTCTTTTTTATCTTGCTGTACTGCACTGACTGAGACTTCCAGTACAACATTCCCTGGAAGTGGAGAGGGGGTATTTTGCGTCCTTTCCCACCTGAGAAAAAAATGCATTCAGATTCACCATTTTATATGCAGTGAGCTAGAGATTGATTATAGATGCTCTTCATTTTATCCCCAGCGTGCTGACAGTTTTAAAAGACAAGTGGGGTTTAATACCGAATGCTTTTTCTACATTTATTGAGATTATCGTGTGGTCCTTCTCTTTTGTTCTATTAATATAACAAGTATGGTTGATTGACTTTCTTGTATTCCTGGAATAAACCCCTCTTGGAAATGATATTTTTTGTATGTATTGCTGGATATTCTTTCCTAATATGCTATGAAGGCTTTCATGGATATGTTCATAAGGGGTGTGTCTGTAGTTGTCTTTTCTTATAATACTTTTGTTGGGTTTTGGCATAAGGTTGATGCTGGCCTCATAAAATGAATCTGGAAGTTTCCCTCCCCCCTCTATTTTCTGAAAGAATTTGTGTAGGATTGGTATTATTTCTTCCTTAAATATTTCAGAGAATGCATCAGTGGGATCACATGGGCCTGGTATTTCCTTTGGGAGAAACCTGAAGTTATGAATTTGGTTCCTTTATTGGACCTAGGATTACTGAGATTTTTCTATTTCTTCTTGCATCCGTTTTGTGGATTTTGTTATTTTGTACCTTTCATAGAATTTCTTTTTCATCTAAGTTACTGTGTTTGTTGTCATACAATTATCACATATTCTCTTATTGGCTTTCTAATATCTGTTGGATCTAAAGTGATGTCCCCTCCTTGATTCCTGATATTGAGAATTTATATATACATATATATTTTTTTACTTGATCAGTTGTACCAGGATTCTTGAATCTTTTCAATAAGCCAGATCTTAGTGCTATTATTTTTCTCTATTGTGTATCTGTTTTATATTTCCTGGATACCCACTCTTAAGTTTCTTCCCTTCCACTTACTTTAGGTTCAGATTGTTCTTTTTCCAGCTTCTACACTGGAAGATTAGGTCATGGATTTTAATTATTTCCATAAGCATTTCCTCTATAACTGCTTTAGCTGTATGCTAAAAATTTTGCTATGTCTCATTTTCATTTTCATTTAGTTTGAAATGTAAGTTTTTCTTTGACCTATGTGTTCTTTAGAAGTGTTTTGTTTCATTGTCAATAATCTGGAGATGTTCCAGATACATCTCTGTTACTGATTTATCGTTTACTTCAATTGTAGTTAAAAAAAAAAATAAAGCACACAACAACACTTGAATTCAATGCTTTAAAATTTACTGAGATTTATTTTATAACCAAGGACTTTGTCTATTTTGATGAATGTTCCATGTACGTCTGAATAGTATATGTTTTCTGCAGTTTTGGCATGTAGTGTTTTATAAAGATCATTCAGGTCAACTTGGGTAATAGTGTTCCCCAAGTCTAGGGCATCCCAATTAATTTTCTGTTTGCTCTATCACTTATTGAGAGAGAGGTTTTTAAATCTCCAAATATAACTATGAGTATGTCCATTTCTCTTTCAAGTTCTGTCAGTTTTGACTTATCTATTTTGAAGTTCTGTTATTAGGTACATGTGTGTTAGTATCACATGTCATCATGATGAAGAGAGTCCTTTATCATATGAAATGACCCCCTCCAGTCCTGGTAGGATCCCCTATTGTCAAGTCTCCATTTCCAGCTCTTTTGTGATTTGTGGCCAATGAATGGCTTTTCTATTTCCATTCTTTTACTTCAATCTACCTATGTCTTTATGTTTATGGCTGTTGCATTGTTGTTTTGTGTTGAGTTTTTTGAAGACAGCATACAGGTGGACCATGTTGTTTCATCCCATCTGAAAAGTCTGTGTTTCAGTCCATATATTTAGATGAGCATTGTCGAACAGAACTGTTGGTGGTGATGAAAATGTTCTCTATCTAGACTGCCCAAAATGGCAGCCACTAGCCACCTGTGCCTACTGAACCCTGGACATGTTTCTAGATTGAATGAGGACTGACATTTTTTTAATTTTATTATAATTAATTAAATTTAAATTCAAATAGCCACATGTAGCTAGTGACTACCGTATAAAACAATGCAGGTTTAGATAATTTACATTCAATGCACTTATAGCTATGTGTTGGTTTAGGTGTAACATATTTTGATTTGTTTTCTACTTATTAATCTGATACAGGTTCCCTTTTTTCCTCTTCACCTGTCTTTTTAAAAATTAATTTTGCATTTTTTTGTGATTCCATTTTATATATACTATTATTTATTAGCTTTACCACTATTTTTCTTTCTTTTTTGGGGGTGGGGGAGAGTTGCCCTAGGATTTAAAATACACATTTTTAATATTTCATACTTTATTTTCAAATAATATTATGTCACTGAAATATAATATTTTTTCTGTTGTCACACATTTGCTATCTATATGTGTTATAAACTACACAAATCAATGTCATTATTTTTTGCTTTAAATGATCAAATTGTTGGTGAAAAGAATTTAAAAACTAAAAAGAAAGTCTCATATTTTTGTACATATATATAATTTCTAGTCCTTTTCATCCCTCTATAGATTCAAGTTTCAATCTGAAATTATTTTTCCTTTGCCTGGAGAATTTTCTTTAACATTTCTTTTTTTTTTTTTTTAAGATTTTATTTATTTATTTGACAGAGAGAGAGAGACAGCGAGAGAGGGAACACAAGCAGGGCAGTGGGAGAGGGAGAAGCAGGCTTCCCACTGAACAGGGAGCCGGATGCGGGGCTTGACCCCAGGACCCTTGGATCATGACCTGAGCCTAAGGCAGACACTTAACAACTGAGCCACCCAGGCGCCCCTCCTTTAACATTTCTTGAATGAAGTTCTCAAGGCCCATTTTTTTTGGTGAAGATCTGCTAGTGATAAATTCTCTGTTTTTGTTTATCTGATAAAGTTTTAAGATAAAGTCTATAAAATTCTAAATTGTTTTTTTCCTCTCAGCCTTTTAAATAAGTAATCCAATTTTCTTTCGGGTTACAATGTTTCTGACAAGATGTCTTTGTTCCCTTCTTTGTAATGTGCCTTTTTTCTTTTAGAGACATTTAAGATTTTCTCTTTGTCACTGATTTTCAGCAATTTTACTATGATAGGTTTTGGCATGGTTTTCTTTGTGTTTGTTGGATGACTTGGATCTGTGGGTTATAGTTTTCATCAAATTTGAAATATTCCCCAGCCATTTTTTCAAGTATTATTTCTGACCCCTCCTTTCTCTTTTTTTCTCATTCTAATCACCCATTTGTTAGGTGGCTTGCTTTTATCTAAAAGGTCACTCAGTCTGGTCATTCTTTTTCATTCTTTTTTCTCCATATGCTTTATTTTGGATAGTTTCTGTTGTCATGTCTTTATGTGCACTGATATTTTACAATGCTTAATATTCTTTTTTTTTTAAGATTTTATTTATTTATTTGAGAGAGAGACCACAAGTGGTGGGTCGGGAGGGGCAGAGGGAGAGGGAGAAGCAGACTCCCCACTGAGCAGGGAGCCCGATGTGGGGCTCAATCCCAGGACCTTGAGATCATGACCTGAGCCAAAGACAGACACTTAACCAACTGAGCCACCCAGGTGCCCCTTAATATTCTCTTAATCCAATCCAGTGAAAATCTATATTTTAAAGAGATTCATCTTTATTCATCTTTAGTAATTCCACTCTTTTGGTATCTTTTCTTACCTCATTATATTCATGTTTTCCTTCAGCCCTTGATCATATTAAATAAATAAATAAATATATATATATATATATATATATATATATATATATATATATCAGCTGTTATGGAGTCCCTTCCTCCTGAGTTTACTATCTTGCTCATATCTGTTTCTGTTTGTACTGACTGAGCTTTCTCAGTGTATGTGTTACATCTTTCTGCCTCTTATGATGGCTAGCAATTTTTCTTAGATATCAGACATTGTCAACCTTTTTAGTGCTAGGTTGTTTTTTATAGACTGTTAGACTTTGTCATGATGGATAATTACTAGTGGATTAATTCGCTATTTTTGAGGTGTATTTGAGGTGTATTTTTAATCCTTTTAATGGTTTTCCTCTAGGGCTAGTTTAGCCCACTACTACAGCATGGCCCTTCTGGGGTCTCTATTGAAGACCCTGTGCATTCCACAAGGTCTCTCCTCTCTGGATATAGCAAGTCAAAAACTTTCTGGCTCTGTCTGAATAATTCTGGGGATTGTTTGGCCTATAGCTTCCTGGTAACTTATTTGCCCCTGGAAGCTTTTCTTTATCCAGACTCACAGAGTTTCACTATGCAGGTACAGAATGGTCCTTATTCAGAGAATTAAGGAGACATTTATGAAGATTTCTGAAACTCCTTCTTTTCATAGCTCTTCCCCTCTGGCACTCTGCCTTGCAAAGTCCTCAGTTTCCCCAAACTTTGATCTCTACCCCTTTGACTCAATGATATGGCCTTGCTCTATTTGGGATTCTCCTCTCTACTCTACAGTTTAGAATTTGCTTCCTTGAGGTAAGCTGAGGAAATTTTTTTTCCACCTTGTTTGTTTCCTTTATCTCGGGAACCGTAGTCTTGCACTTCCTCTTTTCCAATTTTTGAAATGGTTGTTTCATATAGCTTGTCAAGTGTTTTATTTGGTCAAAGTAGGAGAACGAGTCTCAACGTTTTTACTCCCCCATAGCCAGGAGCCAAATTTGATTTTTAATATGTAATTATAATCATCGTTCACATAGTTTTGTGCCTTGTTTTTAAAATTTATCTAATTTCTTTATATTGTTTATATGCTATATGGGCTACATGACTGCATCCTGAGTGGCATTTTAATATGATCTCATCTATTTGTCCAGAGGACATTAAGATTATTTCCAATTTTTCCAGAATTATGATAACATTTTGGGCTCAGCTGTCCTCCTGATGTCCTGTTCCCACTTTATCTAATAATTCACTTCATCTTTTCCCAACTTGAATTCCGCAAAAGAAAAGTCCATTCAGGATTTCCATGAGGAAAAGACACATGATTGAGTAAGTTTGGGAAATACTGGGAGCTAGACCCTGGCTTAATAGAAGCCTAAGAAATTTTGCAAAAAGAAACCATATGTATCTTTTTTGTTGTTACCTTAATTATTTGGAAAGTTTTATATAATTTTTTATTATTTTGTTAAACAACACCCAAACCAGGACTAGTTTCGGTTTCAAACAGTAGGGCCTTGGGGCGCACCAGGGTGGCTCAGTCGGTTAAGTGACTGACTCATGATTTCAGCTCAGGTCATGATCTGGGGTTTGTAAGATTGAGTTCCACATCAGGCTCTGTGCTCAGTCTGGAGTCTGCTTGAGATTCTCTCTCTCCCTCTCCCTCTGTCCCTTCCCCAGCTCATGTGCTCTAAATAAATAAATAAATACATAAAAACAAATAAACAAACAAACAAACAAAACAGTAGGGCCTTGGAAGCATATATCTTGCCAGGCCTCTGGTCTGCTCTTCCAATGAGGCCTAATATGGGGACTTGGATTCCAGCAGATGACCCTTGGCAGTTGTTACCTATTCCTCAAGGACTCCAGCCCTAGGGGTCTAGAGGCGAGCAGACTCCCACTCCATGGGCAGGGACTCAGACTCCCTGGGGTGGACCTGAGGCACAAGGACTGGTAGGCTCCTGAGGGAAGGAGACAGGGATGGAGATCAGCAGCCATAATGCCCCTTAGAGACTCCAAGGGCCCTGGAGAAGTAGGTTTGTTAGAAAACACAATGCTTTGAGACTCCCAAAGTCTTTGCGTCCCATAGGCCCTGGGACAGGTGATGATGATCTGGGAATCATGAAGCTTGAGGCCCTGACCCACTAGAATTGTGGAAGATAGGCCTATGGGCTGCAGACTGTGCTCTCTGGGTCCCCTCTATGGTTGTCCTGGTGTCCTAGATACCTCTGTGTCCCTACTTTAAGGGATAGGCCAGCAGGTGGGCAGTGTGGTGAGGGGAAGGCCCACCTAGTCTTGGTTGCTGGTACAAAGGCAGGGAGCATGTTCCATCATGGGGCATGTTCCACCATGGGGCAGTTCTGCTACTGGGTGCTCCTAAAGAAGACCACTGTGTCGAGATCTTGCAGCTCTGATTATTCACTGTGGAGACATCTTTCATTCACTCCCTGTCTCCATAGTTTCTGGCCCATGATAGGGCTAGGCGGGCAGCATAAAGATGAACTTACGGCAAAGACAGAGTTGCCTCAGGGGATTTCATGTCTGCTTAACGTGAAAATGTGGATCTGGTCAGGAGGAATGACTTCTACCACCGCCACATGCAGGATCTGCTTGTCTTTGCTTGCACGCATTACTGTCCCACCCTATGGTCCCCCTCAACATTAGGACCATGGGAAGCTGCTCTTGTCCTGTGTAGAGGACATTTAGAGGACGGAGAGAACGGGGCAGGGCTATGAGCTAAGCAGTCACGATCATCCTGAAGAGATCTGGTGAAGACCAGATCTAAGCCAGTACACATGGAAACAAAGCAAACAATGTAAGACTTTTTGATAGAAACTCGGCACCACACCCAGCCCACCTGATGGTTCTGTTCCCCTCCAGGCACCCTGTGCTGTGGCCTCTATTCATGGATGATTGAAAGCACATGCTCTCCTGACTTCCGCCTTGCCTGCTGCCGCTCTGCCTGCTGGGAATGCTGCCTGCCTCTGACCACCTCTTCCGCCACCCCGGCTTCTCTGAGGCTGAAACCTCACCCGACGCTTCCATTTCTTGCCCAGTGAACGTTTTCCAAATCCGTGAATAAAACCAAATGAGGAAATGGAATGTACCTGGCAAGGAACAAGTCCCCTCTTGGCAGTAGCCTGGATGTGGCCATGGATTCCCACTGATGATGAGTGACCTCCCCAAAGGATCCCATGTTTCTTTCTCTTACCACCCTCACAAGTTTGTTCTCTCTTACAGCTGCTCGTGCTCATAAGCCTAACGCAGAAGGCACTTAATAAAACATTTGTTCAATGAATAAAGCGATAAACAAATCAACACCCAGTCAGCAGCTCAGAGATCAATCGATTACAACATTTCTTTACTGGAGATGAGCGGCCCGTGGAATAGTGTCTCCCCTGTGTCAGGTGATTGGGATGCTCTGAGAAGAGGCGCCCCCTCCTCGCACACTCTCCCCATGTCCTGGATGGTGATGGAGCTGTGGAGGGAAGTCTGGGCATTTGGTGAAGAGACACAGCTGGGAGGCCAGTGGCAACTGCCCAGCTTGAGCTGTCCTGATGGACACCATGTACTCAGAGCTGCATTTTAATAGATCTGCAATAAATGTGTAAAACACATGGGTTGTATTTTATGCTGCAGGGCTTAAGCTGCTTACCATGCATGTTCATTTTCTTAGCCAATAAACATTGTCAAAACCAATGAACAAAACGAAATGAGGAAATGGACTCTACCTAGCATGATGAACAGCTTCCTGTTTGCAGGGACTGTGCCTGGAGGTGCCCAGACATTTGGGGAGCAGAACACTAGCAGTGGAAACACGGTTGCCCGCCCGGCCCCAGCACTGGCTTGGCCTGTGTAGTCACACAGGCATTTTTACTGGCTTTTATTTTCTCCATGGAATTTTTAAGTTGTTTGCTGGAATTGGCTGCATTAATCAAACAGTTGTTTCTCAGAGACATCGTTTATGTTTGCTGGAGCCAGAAAGGGATCTGTAGGCATTATTTTTACTTGCAGAAAGTAAACTCTGAGCCAGAAAGTGAAATGCCATTGGTTTTATTTCATCACAAAGCCCTAAGGACACATTCTTGCCCCTGCTGGATTTATAGTTGGTCTTGTGACAGGGTAGGAGGAAAGAGACCAGAGGGAATCCCAGGACAGGAAGAGGAAGAGGGGAGAAGGTTCTGGGTCTCTAAGGTATAAGGAGGAAACCACTGGTGACTGGGGTCTATCCAGGCACCAGGGCGCTTCCTTCTCCCAGAAGAGCAGGTTGTCTTCCTGGGCCTCGTTGTCCCACCAAAGTTCAAAGCACTTTGACTCAGCCAAAGGGCACACGGACCCTGGGGATGAGTGCGGGGCAATGGGTAACCAAGTACACAGCACACTGGTGGTTACTTGTCCACAGTGCCCCCAATACCAGATTTAACAAAACTGTGTGCATAAACCACCTCAGCTTATTCCCCAAGGCTATGTCCTACTTTATTTTAAGATGGTATTCATTACTTCTGCAAAGGATAAAAGTAATATATGAATCCCTTAAAGAAGGGAAATAGATAAAATATAAAAAAGGAAAAATTGCCTCTAAGCATACAATTCACATATCACTTCTGGCAACATTTTGGCATTTTTCTTTTGTCTTTTTTTAGACCAAAAAAAAAAAAAAAAAGGTCATGCTTTTGGAGACCTTGAGACCAGGAGAATATGATTTTTATGCATTTATAATATTCCATATTATGGGTGTACCATTAATGATTTGGCCATTCTTCTACCATTATTTAAACTGTTCTTGTTTTCTTCCTCGTTATGAAAAAGAGGGCATTGAACAGACCTCAGACCACTTTTTAAAAATTGTTTTTTTTCAGGGCACATTTCTATAGGTGAGACTGGGAGTCAAAAAGCACTCTTTCAGGGATCTTGATACATAATGTTAAAAAGAGGTCCACACGGCGCCCTACCAATGTATTAATTTACCAAGAAAAACAATGGGATTTATTGTGAAGGCCTCCGGATTCTGGTCGTTTGATTTATTTTTCTCTGAAACTTTCAAACCAAATGTCTTAAAACAGACTTGAAGCGGGGAGTTTTGCTTCAGATATAGAAAAGATCCACTGGTTCTTACATTTTCTATCTCACGAAACAACAGTTTTCCATTTGCTGCACTGCATTGCGCCATGTCGCCCTGCAGAAAGGGGAGACCACGGGCGGTCTCTTCCAAGGGCGCATGCAACACAGCCCCCTGGCAGCACACAACTCCCAGAAACCCTTGCTGGAAAACAGCCTGGGCTTGGGTTTTCAGCGTTAGGCACACGAGGGTTAATGCCGATTGCAGTGGGGGCAACAGTCTGTGTGGTTTCTGTCATGTCAGCCGGAGGCTGTCCCTGGCTTGGCAGAGCTGTGCTTTCCCCTTTGGTCCAGTCTTCCTGAGAAATCAGGCTGCCCCATCGGCCATGAACTTGTTAGCTTCTCTGGAATAGGGTTTCCCTTTCAGTCTTGAAATTCCTCTGTCTTTATGTCACTTCCCTGCTAACTACGACAAAAATAAATAAATGCATTCCCCAAGCGAGTAAAGAAAGAAAGACAAGCAGAGAAAATGACGTTCGTGCGTGGCAAGAGGGCTCTTGATTAAGGCCCGGGAAGGGAAGAACAACGGTGTCCTTGAGACCCAGTGGCGTGCGGTTGCCCCCTTCACCCCGTTTCTTTGGAAAGAGGATTTGAATGAAACACTTTACAAATATTTATATGCTGGTAGCTGTGTTATAACGATAGCCATGGTCTGCACAACCTGATTTGAGCCAGGAAATTTGGACTTAAGGCAGCAGGAACACTACTCTTGGCTCCCTGTTGCTGGGCCTGGTGCCATGACTCATGAATCACGGCTGCCCACCTACTGTTCGGAGGCCCCTGACAGCACGTTCAGCACAGAGACCGCCTACCTGCCTCTGGAGGAGCGCAGGATCCTTTCAGGGATGGGGCAGTAAAGGGACAATTCTTTAAAGACGTTTTTCCCCCCATGCACCACCTGCCCCCCATGTTTCTGTCTTGGCGAGGAAGGGGTTGGAGAAACACCACACACTGGCGAGGCCACACTTGATGGGAACATGCCACGTGAGGCTCACACAGTGCCTCAAAGTTTGCTCTATTTGCCCATTTGTGATTCTAGGTGCTTGGAACACGTACGTGAGAAAACGAAGCACGCCGGCCTCGTGGTGCTTCCAGTCTATGGGGGAGCAAATAATAAACATAGTATTCAATGGATGGAGTGTAAATCAATTCTCATAAGCCACAAGGCGATATGTGCTATGGAAAAATAGAGCCAAGTGAGGAGTGGGTGCCAACACACAGCTGCTGGTGGCCCGGTTGACAAGGTAAAGGACAAACCTTGAAGGGGAAGAGAGAACCCCCTGCAGTTCACAACCCCCTGAACCCCCTGTGGGAATGCAGCCGAGGATTTCCCACAAAGGCCCTGACACAAGCCCACAAGCGGGGAGAGGGTGGGGGCATGGTCGGCCATGTGGGGGGTCACGGGGACGGGCCATGGTGTCACCACATGTAAGGACCGAGGATTGGCTCTGGGAGATGGAGAGCCACAGGGAGGTTTGGAGCTTGAAGACCCACCAGGCCTTTACAGGGTCACTGCTGCCCCAGCCTCCCTAAGGGCCCCTTAACGTCCCAGCCCACCTGCTGCTGGAATTCCTCCCTCCGGAGCCAGGGCCCCCACACTGGCTTCTGGGCCCATGTTCTGCCTGTTGGAGCAGTAAACAGCTCAGAGGACCATTGAGTTTAAAGGAATTGCAGCCTCATGAAGTCATCGAGGAGAGAGCCCGCTGAAGGCCACTCCCCCAGGGCTGGCCTTGCCCCACCCTCACCTGGGACGACCCTGTGGGGGGAGGGTTAGGTGAGGGAGGGACCACAGCCACTTGGCCACGTGTCTGGAGACCCACCATGTGGTCCCTGCCTTCCTCTGAGCCTTGGCAGCGGCCTGTGGGTGGGGATGGTCACACATCGCCGATTTCCAGGCTTAACATTATATTCCCAAAACATAAATTAATCTTCCCATGAAAGGAGGAAATACGTTTTGCCTCATATTGCTTGATACTGAAAAAACAAATCAGGTCTTTTATCTCCAGTATGACTAGGGATGAAATATCACTAGCTTCATACTTCAAGATAACTCCAGCCAATGTTCCCCCAGGAATAAAGGCGTGGCGGGCGCAGCCTGTTGTGACTGCATTTTCTTCTTTTGTGGTAAATACGCTCCTCTGGGCTCCTCTGATTGCGGGGTGCCGGCGTGTGCCCGTCACTGCTGACCCGAGAGGTCTGGCTTTTAGCTTCCTAGATCGGCCAGGGAGGTTAATAAGTTAATAAAATCCTATTTATCAGGCTCCTGAGTCCATTTCCTCTTCCTTGTGGCTCATGGTTATAATTATTCTTTATGGGCTCTCGGCGCTCCTTTAGATCTGGTTTCCCTGAGACCCTCCTATTTCCTGAGAGTCACGCCACAGAGAGAGAGCTCAGTTCTGTGGAAAGATGTCTGTTACTCATTTCCACCTGGTGTAACAAAGGTCAGTCGAAGGTGGAGCTTAGACAGTCTACATTTTACTGTGGGCTCGGCTCCGTCTCCTCTCGGGCCTGCAGGTGGAAAGCTGGTGGTCTGGGTGGCCCCAGCCCCAAGCCACACGTTAGGAGGCCACGGCCAGCCTCTGAGCACTTGGCAGCCCCAGAGTTCTACCTGCAAACCATGTGCGCACATGAAGATAAACGACAGTAATGTATGTGAAACTTCAGATGGCCTCAGTGAAAGCGCAGAAAACCCAGGTTTCCCTCTGCACTGTGCAGGGGGACAGAGAATTGAAGCCACACTGGCCAAACCCTTTCCTATCGGTGAAGATGCATTTAGGTGACTTGTCAGCCCAGGAGACCTCACTTCTGATGCTGAGACAGTTAAGAGCAGTGAGGACCCCTACCTCTGAGCAGGACAGGGGAGAGGTTGTGCGCACTCCGTGCTGGGGGACATGCCAAGCTGCAGAGTTCCTGGAGCAGGCTCCGGGACTTTGGGAACATCCCCCGACAACTCCCCGAGGACCAGCCTTGTCGCAAAAGGAATGGCCGAATCTAGCTCTCCACTCCAGCCGCTTGCCCGGGCCTCGTGGCAATGACCCTTGACTCCTTCTAGGTTTCTATGTTAACTTACCTGCATTTCAAACCTTGGCCATGGAGGTTTGGCGTATAAACATACAGTGTGCAGGTGTGTGTGTGTGTGTGTGTGTGTGTGTGTGTGTGTGTGTGTGCACCTTTTACAATGCACAGAGAAGGAACGTAGCAGCACCCAAGGCACCCAGGAGCTCCCAGTTCCTTGGTTCCACCTCTGCGCTTCAGCTCCCCACCCCTTGGCAGAGAAAAGCTGCAAGCAAGTCAAAAATTTCCCCTTTCCTCTACCTTGAAAGGACTGGTCTGGGACCTAAACACTCACTTTAGAATCCATCTGCACCCTGGTGCTGGGCAGGCATAGACTTCCCTCTGCAAGGATTTAAAAACCGACATGTTGGGGCGCCTGGGTGGCTCAGTCCTTTAAGCGTCTGCCTTTGGCTCAGGTCACGCTCACAGGGTCCTGAGATCGAGCCCCAAGTCGGGCTCCCTGCTCAGTGGGGAGTCTGCTTCTGCCTCTCCCCCAGTTTGTGCTCTCTCTCTCTCGCTCACTGTCCCTCTCTCTCAAATAAATAAATAAATAAGATCTTCAAAAAAAAATAAAAAATAATAACAAGCATATCAACCACAACTAACCAGGCATGAAAATCTATTAATTAATTCAACATTCAACAGTCAAAGAAGAAAATAACACGATCAGTCCATTAAATGCCAATGAACGTTTCTGATAAAATCGAATCTATCTTAATAAATTTTGCATGCACACATGCTAAACCACAGCCCTTACATAGAGGAATGCACTGTGGTTCTGGAATATGGGCTTTAAAATCTCACAACAAGAATCATGGTCATGCTTGATGGTGCCACGTAAAACCATTCAGATTAGAGTCGGAGCAGTGAAAAGGATGCCTGTGTCCACTATTCATATTCATAATGTTGTTTTGGAAGTATCAACCAATGGAATTAGATAAGAGATCATTCCATGTTAATATAATCGCACATCTGGTAACACAGAATAATCGACTAAAGAAATGATTAGAATTGATAGAATTTAGGGAGTTGCTTGGTTTTTAAATGAATGATTTAAAATCACTGGCTTCCCCTTACCTGAAAAACAAGCATTTAGAAAATGTAACAGAAGGAACACTCCCTTTATAAACGCAATAACATTTGAATAGCGTGGAAGGAATTTGACAAGGATTGTAGGACCTGTAAGAGGAAAATACATTCTTCTGCTGGGAGAGAGAGTCTCTACTGTGCACAAATGAGATAACATAGCTTATCTTTGGAAAGGTTCAGAGAAAAGCTGCAAGGTGTGAAGAAATAAATCACCCTAAATTAGGCTATGTATTCCAAGGGATATTAAGGAAGCTACAACAGGATACTTTGGAGTTTCACAGCGGGGCACATGGGAAATTGCATGCGGGAAAATAGTTGCAAATCATCCAGGGATTTGTGAGGAAGAAAGTGATGAGAGCTCTCTTTTCCAGGATTTACGATGTTGAGTTTTTCCAGAAAAATCGGAATGCCTAGCACTGGACCATGGACAGACTGAGTCATTGCACTGGACAGATGGGCTGAAATGCCATGTGCCTGTCTGATTCACGGACTCAGGAGTATTCATATTTCAAGTAAGTTTTTTGAGCATCTTTGAATATTTTGAATATTTTAACATTTGTTCTACTGTCTTATTCATAATGGCCCCTCTTTTCTATTTTATTTTGTATAAATCCTGAAGTCTGTCCCTCATGTCCTTGACAGTATCTTCAGTATTTATTTTGTGTCTCTGCTGGTGTGACTTTTCATTAGTTTTACTTTGTTAATTCCAAGAAATTATATGCATTATAAATGCACGTAATAAAACAAACTCAATTAATGCCAAAGTGTATACAGAAAAAGTTGAGTTTCTCTCTTATTGTAACTATCCAGACCCTCGGTCTGTCATTTCCAGATTTTTGTGTATCTTTCCAGAAATTTCCTTCACAAATAGCAACATAATCTACCGAAGAAGCAGAATAGTATAATAATTTTTTAAAAAATCATGTCATGTCAGCACACATAAATGTACTTCTTAGCTCTCCACTACTGCGTAATATTCCTTTTGATACAATCACCATCCATTATTTCTGAATGTTTAAGCTTTCCTGCTTTTCCACTTTGTACCTTTTATTTCAAAAATGCTATGTATTACAACTATCTTGACGCACATGTGTAAGAATATCTAGGATAAAATTCTGCACGTGGAATTGCTATTTAAAATGCCATATGCTCTAGTAGTGGGGACACTTGGCAATGTCTGGAGACTATTTTGGTTGTCATAACTAGGGGATGGAGTTCTGCTGGCATCTAGTAGGTGGAGGCCAGACGTCATGCTAAACATCCAACAATTCCTGACAAGGTACTTCTCAGCGTATAGACGGAGACCTGTCTCGGCAAGTTTAAATGCCTTGTCCAAGGTCAAAGAGAAAGTAAATGCATAACCACAATTGAGCCCTGGTTTATCTGCTGTCAAAACGGACACACACCACATTTTTCGCTGTGAAGCTGATATCCACCCAGAATAAAGATACAACAAAGAGATGAATGAACTTGAAACTAATACCATCAAAGAAAAAGGCAGTGGAGGTCCAACACACCGTCAGTGGGTATCTCTGATGTGGAGCACAACCAAACAAAGCACTGAAGCATATTCAGAGATGTCATTGAAGGAACCATTCCCAACATGAAGGAGGCACTTGATCTGCTGCTAGAAAGCCCACATCACATTCCTGGAAAATATGAATAGAGAAAATTCATCCTGAAATATATCCTGGTAAAATGAGTTAACTCTAAAGATGGGGAAAGACTACCCCTACAAGCATTCAGACAGAAGAAATGCAGTCAGCCTAGAGGAGAAGAAAGATGTGACATGTCTGTACCCGGACTCTGACCTACGCAACTGTCACAGAAGCAGACTCCATGGCATTTAGAGGGGAAACCGTGAGCCCCCACTTTTGTACCCAGTGAGGTTGTTTTTCATGTCAACAAAAAGTTATCAAAAATGCAATGAACTCTTCCTGGAAAGGTAGCAAGCCATACTTGAAATGATTAAAAATAAAGAGCTCATGCAAGGGAAAGGTGTCATGGAAGGTGATGAGCGTTTAAATATGGGACCAGCGGTAAACACGTGTAGTGAACTCTGTAAAAGTCAACATTTTGAAGGAAGAGACTCCAGGGTAAAATTTTTAAAATAATCAGTGATAAAGACAGACTAAATTTCCTGTACTTGTTAATAAAAGGAAGAGGTCAGAGTGGGCTCAACTGGACATATAAAGGATGGTCATAGGAGAGAGGTGAAAATCATTTCATTTTTAAAATTTCCTTTCTGGGGTTGAGGAACAAATATTTAGTGCTATCTGTCCATGTTATTTAAAGCTATAAAGTTAGTCCCTGGGAGAACTCAGGACAAATTATATGACTCTTAAATTTTCACAAGATGAAAAACATATTGATCATAAAATGAGACACACAAAAGGAATAGAAAGTATTTCATTCCGCCTGAAAAGCGTGGGGAGCACGGATAACTTAATATGTGAAAACCTATTAGCATAATTCCTTTTGCTGCCAGATTTATGGAGAAACCATATGGTCATCTCAGTAGATGCAGAGAAAAAACATTTAATTAAATTTAACACTCATACATGATCGAATAACAACTCTTAGCAAACTAATAAAAAAAGGGAACGTTCTGAATTTAATAAAAGACATCAATGACACAGAAATCATCCTATTTGAGTGGTGAAACATTAGAAACATTTATTTTGAAGTGAAGAACAAGAAAGTGTTGTCTATGATCATTGTTTCGTGATTAATATTGTACTGGAACCCCTGGCAAGTATAGTAAGACAAGGAAAAAAGACTCCCTTGCCCCCTCCACAAAAGTCCCCAAACTAAGTAAAATATGAAGAGATAAGAAAGAAAGAAGAAAGAAAGAGACACAGTTATTGTTTCCAGCAACCATGAATTAGAAAATGTAATTATAACAGTTTCTGCCAACAACACAGTGAAACTCATAAGAATCTGGGAATAAATCTAACAAGAGATGAGAATGACTTTTATTGAAAAAAATTATAACACAGTTTACAAATAATTAAATCAGGGGAAATGCATTCTGTGTTCACAAGTGGGATGATATCAGTTCCCTCTAAATTAACTTTTGAATTCTATACAGCTTCAGTCAAAATCCCACGGGGTTGTCGATGAAACTTGACATTAGCTTTATCGTAAACTCCACATGGGCTAAGAATAGAGAAGAACAGAAAAGGCATTCTGAAGAGGGATGACCATGAGGAGTAGTTACCATAACATTAGAATAATTAGAACAGGGTGATGTGTTCACAGGGATGAGCAAATAGACCAAGAAAACAGAGCAAAGGACTCGGAAGGCAATCCGTGTGTATTTGTTCTACCGGATTCTACCAAAGCTCTGGGACAAAACATCGACAGAAAGACCCGCTGGTGCAGTATGTTACTCTTGCAATAATGAAACTTACACCTGACACCAAAGCCCATGATGAACTCCAGGTAGGCTAAAGAAATAAGTTTGATGAGCAAAAAACAGGACAGTAGCCAGTGTTGGTGAAGATGTAGAGGTAGAGAAAAGACGACATTTCTGTCCTGTGGTGTTTGGTGGGTGGGAATGTAAATAGGGCGATTTCTCTGGAAGACAGTTGATGATGGGTATGTGCTATATGCCTGCATTTCCCTCATTCAGAAAACCTCACATATGAAGATGTTTACTATAGCACATAGCACTACTACGTAAAAGGGAAGACTAGAAGACACTTAAATGCCCATACATGGAAAAATGGCTGAATTATGCCATTTTCATATGATAGAATCCTACATAGATCTGAACAGGCCCATATGGAGTAGAACAGGATGAGGACAGAAACGTCAACTGTGTGAATAACATCACATCTTTTGAAAAAAATAACATCTGAAGTGAAAATAGAAAATGCAGTTGAATATAAAAATTACTATGTTGACAACTGGCACCAGCATTCCTCTTGGGGAGAAATTTGTGTGTTTAGGAAAAATGGTCTTAATAAACTCCTTTAGGTCCAAAAGAGAAAACACAGACAGCATATTTTGGAGAAGAAGATGTCTGAAAAAGGGTATGCCATGCTATTAAACCATGATTAATTTAGGAGTGTGAGATCATAGAAAATGTTTACTCAAAAGTTGAGTATTCTACTCTGTATGTCACTAGAATGGTGAATATATGTCATTATGCATTTGTCCAAACTTGTAGAACACCAAGAGTGACCCCTAATGTAAACTGTGGGTCCTGGGTGATAATGACGTGCCCAAACAGGTTCATTAATTATAACAGATGTACCTGCTGGTGGGGGTTGTTGATCATGGGGGAGGCTGTGCGTGTGTGGGGGCAGGAAGCATATGGGAGATCTCTGCACCTTCCACTCAATTTTGCTGTGAACCTAAAACTGCTCTAAAAAATAAAGTCTATTTAAAAATACCCCAAAACCAAACTTGTGATATAGTTAAAAAAAGTATTTTAGTTCAAAGATCTTAATGTTTGCACCTTTTACAGTATCGCTTATTACCTTTGTATTTGAGAAAAATAATAAAGCTTCAACTATACTAGGAATTAAAGAAATGCAAATTACAACAAGGAAATACCATTTTTACGCAGACCAAATTGTCAAAAATGTAATTAAAATGACATGACCCCTTATTGGCAAGAGTTCAGGAAACAGACACTCTCCTTTACTGCTGGCAGAACGTAAATTAATGTAGATTATCTGGAGGGCATCTAAACCCTGGAAAACATTCAGACCCTTTAAATTGTAATTCTACTTTAAGTAAATTAACCTTAGCCAAGGTCAGAGATGTGCAAAAATATTTACAAAGAAGGGAGTATGTTGTTTCTTAAGTGATAGAGGTAAAATCTAGGAGACCTCTTATGCCCAATAATAGACAAATTTATTTAAACAAAATATGCTACAACTATATGATGAATATTACCGAATCATTAAAATAGATTTTCTTTTGTATGCTTTTTTAAATTATTTTATTTTATTTTATTGTGTTATATTAGTCACTATACAGTACATCACTAGTTTTTGATGTAGAAAATATTCAATTTTATGGGAAAATGTGATATATTAGTAAGCTTAAAAAGTGAATTTCAAAACATTATTACAGTTTAACTCCTCTTTTGTGTGTGTATCATATATATATATATATATTCGACAACACAAATACATACAGAGAGAAAAAAAAAGAGAGGAGGAAGAGAAAGAGAGTGAGAGAGAGAATATATGAATAGAAAGAAATATACCAAAAAGTAAGTGTTAAATGGGCTAGTTTTTGGCAGGTTTAACATAGTTTGTGTATTTGCCATCTTTGTACAATATATTGCTTTGATAGTAATTTTGAAGTGCTAGAGAGGGGCGCCTGGGTGGTTCACTGGGTTAAGTGTCTAACTCTTGATTTCAGCTCAGGTCATGATCTCAGTGTTGTGAGATCCAGCCCCGCATCCAGCTCCATGCTGGGGATGGAGCCTGCTTGAAATTTCCTCTCTCCCTCTGCCCCTTCCACCCCCACCCCATGCAGCTATCTCTCTCTCTCTGAAATAAATGAATGAATGAATGAATGAATGATTAAGGTGCAGGAGAAAATAATTCTAGCTTGTGGAGCCAGAGCAGCTCAGTGCCTTGCTCACATGACCTGCGACTGGCAGAATCAGAAGCCTTCTGGTCCAGTGGCAAGAGTAATTTAGAATTCACTCCTTCTGAATCCAGCCTTTGTACTGCAAAGCAACTTAGAAGTACAGAGGAAAGGGAAATGTTATTGTAGGGTCTATGCAAGCAAATCAAGGAATTGGAAACATTCAGTAACACAAATGTGAAATTCTTTATCTCCATGAATGCATATGGCACAGATAAATAAGGACAGATGCATCACGTGGTATTCGAGTTCTAATGGTAAGGAGTAAATTAGAATCCCACCAGGGCTTGAACTGAAAATGAACTACTGGGGAGGAATACCATTTTTGTTGTGAAAATAAAGGTACTAATTTGATAAGAAGATTAAGGGAGTGGATTTCAGGGAAGGGAGGTTTCCTTGTTAAAAATTTACCATTGCTAATGGAATTCATTAATCACTCCCATCTGCTATGTCTGGTTATAAAAATAGCAAACCAAGAAGGAAAATTATGGAGATCTTACACCTCTGGAACGTTCTTACACTTTTTAAGGCATTGGACATTTAGCTTTTATATTTGGCAAAGGGCAAATATATTTTATTTGCCTTTATTAAAATATAAAATTAAGTGTGTATTTGCATAAATATTTATGCAAGTGTCTATACCAATAACCAAAGAGAGCACACACAAAGTGTTTCTGGAAATAAAGTGAGCACAATGTAAGAGACATTTACTCCACCCACGAGGCAGAAGCTTTCTTGCTCACCTGTTGGGTGTATTGTTACTGTTCTGCAGTTAGGAAGCTGACAGCATGTTTGCTGATGCTAATGTTTCATTTCCCCACTCTATTCATCATCTATCCAGTCACATATGATCATTTCCTTAGCTGTTCTGGGTTCTAGGAGTCCTAATGATTTCAGAAATGATGTCTATTCCTTCTGGAAATTCAGGAAAAGAAGGACTAATTTATTTGAGGCTATGGTATATATTGTAAAAATATCAGATAAGCAAAAATTTTAGTTGTTTAAAAAAAGTTTATTTTTTTAAAAGATTTTATTTATTCATTTGAGAGAGAGACAGAGACAGAGAAAGCACAAGCAGAGGGAGAGGCAGAGGGAGAGAGAGAAACAGACTCCCCACTGAGCTGGGAGCCCGGACCTGGGGCTTGATCCCAGGACCTGGAGATCATGACCTGAGCCGAAGGCAGACACTTAAATGCCTGAGCCACCCAGGTGCCCCCCAAAAAGTTTATTCTTTCAACACATCGTGCACCTGCTCTGTTCTGACCTGTGTTCTGGGATCTGCAGTTAGAGACATGGTTAACTCCATCACAGCCCTTAAGGAGTTCAGTGTTCGGGGGAACCTCCAAAATTACAATTCAATATGGCAAGTGGGTAGAGCAGTGACTGGCACAACGTACTCTTGTAGCATGTAAATTCTGCCCTCAGGTGTTGGGGACATGATAGTCTTCAGTGCTATTCATAGATATTCTCATTCTTCCAAACACGTGGTAGGATAATACTTGTCTACTCTCATTTAGTTGGGTGTGGGCATGTGGTTTGCCTGACCTTGATAATCATGGTCTAGACCTTCAACCTGATTGCTGAGTGGTTAAAATGACAGTTTCACTTTTGGCCAACTGGACACATAACATGAGTGAGAAACAGGCCTTTGTTGTGTTAAGACCCTGAGATTTGGGGGCTATTTGTTTCTGCAGCATAGCCCAGCCCTGCTGACTAATACAAAGATGATGTGTGGGCTAGGATATGGAGAGTCTGCCCAAGTACAGAAGAACAGGGAAAATAGAAACAGGGAGAGCAAGGCCCACAGACACCAGGCCATTCTCCTTCGTCTTGACCATTCTCTCTCATGTCCTTATTTGCAAGGTGAATTTCCCCTCATCTCTTTCCAGACTGCTGATTAAACATGGGGTATTGACCACATCCATCTATCTCTTCTCCTGCCAAACTACACTGAAATGTCAGCAAAGGAGCAGCAAAGGTGTGACTTTGCCGATAAAAACAACAGAGGACAGGATACCTCAAGAGACAACAGATATCAACAGTTTTGGATGATAAGAAGCAGATGGAGGAGGCACCACCTGAAGGAACTCAGAGTGGAAAACACTCAGTAGCAACCCGGCTCAGCCCCCAGGAGTGGTAGGATGGAGTTCCAGGACTGACATCAGGGGGTGTAGAAAGACCAGGTGAATGGGTTGGCAGATCCCCAAACCCCTTCACCTACTGGGTGCAGACCTGTACTTACTTCCTCCAGAGGAAGCTGGACATGCCTGGTCTTGGGTGCACCAAACACACTGGAAGTCTTAGGTAAGAATCAGAATTTAAATAAAACTTTTAATCCTTAACACTGAGACCCCCAGTTCTCATCCTTAGTATGGTTTCCAAAGCATTGGCAGCCATGTATGTGCTCCCCAAATAAAGATCTCTAGATACTGACATTGGGGAATCCTTCAATAAAAGCAATCAACTTGCTTCTCTCAGCCCACAGGGAATCCTACCAGTCAATGAGCTCCACTTATGCATCCAGGACTTTAAATTAGTTTGTCAGTGTCCCACATTAAATATGAATGACAAAAAAGACCACGAATATTTGAGTGATTCCAACATGGAGGCATGAAAGTCAGTCAAACAAAGGCATGAACAGAAGGAGACTGGAGGAAACAGATGGTACAGGGACCAGAAGAAAAATTCCAAACAAACAAATGGAAAGTTATTTTTGAGAAATAAAGAAAATATCGCATCCATAACACAAGAACTGAGTGGTTTTATAAGATGAAAAATTATAGAAAGGGAAGAGCTCTGGGAAATTAAACACTTGAGCCAAAATTTAAAACATTAGATTAGATGACAGCATCGAGGACTCTCTGATAGAGAATGAAAAAACAAAAAGGTAGAAAATGTTAGAAAAAAAATAAGGCTTGGAGGATTAATTCAGAAATTCCAACATTTTACTAATAGGATTTTCAGATGGAACAGATTGGGCAGTGCAATTACCAAAGAAGCAGGATGGCAAAATGGGCCGGTGAGACCCATCAGAGCCCAAGTAGGATGAAGAGGGCAGCCACGCAAAGGGGGGTGTCCGAGCTCAACTGTGGTAAGGAAGGTATCTGGAAGGGGGCGCGTCAAAATGGGAAGTCAGGCCCAAACACGGAAAGGAGGCCATCCATGAGAAGGGGCATGGGGTGCTGGTGGAGCTGGGAGATTGGTTACATAAGGAGAGGTCAAGTTGAAAAAAATATATACATGTAACAAGGATAATGGGAGTCAGGTTCCTCACGGTCAGAGAAAGGAGTTACAATAGAGAAAAAGAAGAAACTACAATGAACTCTGGCTATTGGTTTGCAATTGGAGGTATTGAGTATTATTGTGAACTCACAGTCTTCAACACACAGATAAATAGATGATAGATGATAGATAGATAGATAGATAGATGATAGAGTGAGTGATAGATGAAGAGAGAGAGATATTCCTAACTCTATCCACTAGGAAGGTCTGAACACAATGATGTCTACCACCAAGGCATTGCTTTCTAAATATCACTTTTCACTAAAGAACCAGGAGAAATGGCTGATTCCAGGGCTGGGGGAGGGAACAGGAAAGATGAGCTTGTAACAACTTAGACCAGAAAACAAAGAATGAAAAGGACGTATCAAAGCTGGACAGAAACCAGCTTGAATGGTCTCCTACCGGCCAATTGGAGCATCAAAATAAAGAATGACAGTAATGGATTATAACCAACTGAATTGAATAAATTAAATAGCAATTCATGAGTCCATACAGGTGTAAATAAAATAATTTAAAAACTAAAGGTTTAATTAGAAAGAGGATGTTTACATAATTTCAAACAATTATAGATTCCTTAGGAGAAAGAATGATCGTGGACGAGAGGCTAACACCATCTTCACCAAGGGCTCTTGGTGAACGTCGTGAGGAATGGGACAAACAGAAGCCATGTACCATCTGATCAGACTCAGTAAGAAGAATGCAGCATCTTGTCTAGGATATTCCTACAAGGACGCAGAATCTGAAACATGAGACCAATGCAAAGAGAATGATCTTCTACGAAATAACAGGTCTGTAAACTTTAAAAACTGGTCATAAAGGTCAGGGAAAGGCTGTAGAATGTTTTCAGATCAAGGAGACAAAGGAGGCATGAGTGGTTGAATGGGACCCTCTCTCTGGAGAGATCAGGCCACTCCCGAAGGGGTCTGAGCACCGACCTGTCTACAGTAACGACGCTACCTTCCCGCTCCTCGTGGTTGTGTGTTGTGTGTGGTTTCACAGGAGGTGTCCTCACTTGCAGGACTCACACACCCGTGAGTTCTGGATGGATGAGGTATCAGTTGAGCAACTTCTCAGCTGGGTCAAAAGGGGTAAAAGCTATTTGTATTTTACTACCAACTTTTCCAAAAAGTTTGTGCCTGTTGAAAAAAATCTTTCAAAAATGTACCTCCTCTCCTCCTCGGTCAGGCTTTCAAAATAAAACCGATTTTTACTCCTTTGACTATTTCTTCCAGTAGTCACCTACTTCGTTCTAAATAGTGTGCATTTGCTGTTATTGGGGGGGGGGTATTTTCATTAACTGAGCAGTTATGCCTCTAGCTTATGGTAGATTAGGGAAGATTTGCATGGATGCTGTTCTTCCTTTGTTGTTTATTTTGTACTTGAATATTCCAGAACCATAAGTAGAACAACAGGTGTTTTTACTAGGGGTTGTTTGTTTCTGTAGATTTTGATCCATTTGTCTTTTTTCTTTCCCTTCACCAATAAGCCTCTGGGGAATGCTTCTCCTTTAGACCTGCTTCCCCTCCCCCAGAAGCAGTACCTGCCCGAGGCTGCCCTGAGCCCCTCAAGCTGCTTGCTCTAGATTCTCCAGTAGCCTAGGCTCCTATCCATGAGGTCCCAGATTTACCCTCAGGAGGCCCCCCGGGGATGGGAGATTCTTTTGGGTGATGCCTTCTGCAGTCAGTCATCACCAGGTCTACGACTGCCTGCTCTAGCAGAAACTTCCACAACTGGCCTCGTTCATTAGGACCTTTATTTTTCTACTTATTTGTAAATTAAAGTCTGCAGTATTCTCTGGTCTCCAGGTGACACTGCCGGTGAGGGTTATATAGACTCTTGTCTGCTATCTTTTTCGATCTGTGTAGTTTTTGGAGGGCATGTGGGGAAATTTGGATTTGGGTGGTCCCCGCTATCTTATAGGAACATGGACAGCCAGAGACAAACATGGAGCAACATCTTCATGTTCTTCAGGTACGCCAAGACTTCTTCAGCAGGAGAATAGCTAAAATGAACGGATGGAAAGAACCAAGTGTTGGCAAGGCCATAGAGCTGGCTGCTAGCACTGGCAAATGCTTCCAGAGGGAGGACAAATTGATACAACCACTTTGGAAAGCTGTCGGTTTATACTAAAGCTGAACATAGATGCTCTGTATGACCCAACATGGATTTTCACTCATTATACACTCAATGAAATGTGAACACATGCACTCAAAGACACATACAATATGATTCCATGGCAGTTACAGACTAGAAACCCAATGCCTACCATCGGCGGCACAGATAAATATATTTCAATATGCACACACACAATGGGACACTACAGAGCAGTGGAAAAAATATCACAAACAATAATGAGAGAAAGAAGTCAGTCACAAAAAGAATACTGTAGATTTCATTTACATAAAGTTTACAAAAGGAAAAAAAAAAACAGAAACAAAACCAAAACAAAAAACAGTGGTGTAGGAATCCAGGAGAGTGACCTCCTCTGGGGATGAAAGGAGTAGTGAGGATGAGGGGCATTTGGTTTGGGAGTGGGGTTGGGTCTGGGTAAAAGTGTGTGTTCACTTTGCAAAAATTCATCGAGTTGTACACTTTCACTTTGTTTACTTTTCTGGATAAATATTTATTGCAATTAAGAAGTTTATTGAGAGCAGTCTTTTAAAACAACCTTCAACTTGAAATAAAAAAAAATTGTTGCAATTAAACATCATCTTAAACTATTGTTAAGCTTTGCTTTAGCTGTGGACTGTCTTTTGCTTTCCATTAGGTCTATGAATTTGGCCCCCCAAAGGAGGCGCCCTCATCAGGGATGCGTCTGGACACTGAGGTACGACCCCTGGAGCCGCATCACTTGGCGTACCCCCACAGAGATGCTTCTTCAGCCGGGTGTGCAAGAAGGGGCAAGCAGCTGGGACCCAGAAGCCAAGGCCAGCCGCCCCAGCTCCCCTCGTGCGGTGTTTCTGAACCCAGCGTCCTCCTCTACGAAACGGAGTCACCGTGCATCCCGCTGAATCAGCGTGCAGGAAGCCACGAACACCTGGACAGTCATCTGCACCGCGGGGCATGTTCGCAAACAGGCTCGCAGACAGGTCTCTCTTGTGATCTCCGCTTTCGCTCCTTCGATGGCATCTGACCTTCTGACATCTGCCTCTTTTCTTTAAGAAGAGTATTTCCAGACCTGAACATAGTCCACCTGATGAGTCCCGAGCTGGAGATGGGGAAGGAGGTGGGCGTGGCATCAGGGGGCAGGGCGGTGCGGGTTGCTATGGCGACATTTAAATTCTCCCATCACCTACTTTCTGCTAGTTGTACAACTTCAGGGTCCTATTTCTATTTCCCGAATGGACTAGATAGAATTCTTGGACTTTTTCAGGTAAAGAGCATGAGGTGAGTGCTTGGTACACGGAGCTGGATAGAGATCTTACCGATGTACCTGCCAGCCGTTAGACATGGAGATTCTCCTTATTTACTTAGACCCTTTCCAAGTTGTATGTACAGAAAAATGTGAGAACAATTTTCTCTGAGAGGCCATTGTGAGCCCTGGGTTCCCACAGCCTCACAAACTCCTACGTGTTTCCATGTGGCCTCCAGGCTTTATCGTCCCTGGTGCAGATTTCACACTAGTCACCATCTGGCATACAGGATTTCCATGTCTGGCTTTTCATATAAAACACTATATAACATACCATTCCATCATGCTCACATAGAATTCATAACTATTCTAATTGTATTGAGAGGACAACATTACAAAAATTTTAAAGGAATTTTTTTAAATTTTATTTTATTATGTTATGTTAGTCACCATACAGTGCCTCATTAGTTTTTGATAAAGGAATTTTTTAAGATCACAAGTCACCCAAAGCCATGTTCGAGCATCTTGCTCCCCAACCTAAAATCTTCCAGTGGCTTCGCTTTGCTCTGGAATAAGACCAGACCTCAAGGCCCATGTTTCTCTTCCGGATCCCAGAAGGCATACTGGCAAGACCTCAGCTCCAATATCACTGCTTCAAGGGGGCCATTCTTGACTCCCACCCAGGCAGAGCTGCGGACCACCAGTCCCATGTGTCCTCATGGGAGCCTGGACTTAACTACATATCACAGCAAGTAATTGCATCTTTATCTGTGGGGTTATCAACTTCATAATTTCTCTACTTGTAGGTGGTAAACCACACCACTCGGGTCCCCAGCACCTTGTCCGAACCGGCAGACATTCAGGACAAGTTTGCTGAATGGCAGAATCAGCTTGCTGCCTCAACACGAGAACATTTTTATTTTGTGTATGTGTTTCCCTCTGATCTTTGTTTATATGCATATAGAACTTCTACAAACCTGCAACTTGTATGTTCATCATTTCATGCTAAAAGACCTTTTTAAAGTGAAAACACCCATGAACGTATCGAGATTATCATCTGATTTCGCCCCATCGTCGGGCGGGAAGTTTCCTGAGTCACAGCTCTTGCACAATCAGAAGGCGTGATACGAGCAGGCAGCAGGGGCTGCAGATGGGAAGCGGGGAGCGTTCCCACACATGCCCAGAGCAGCCTGTCTGCACCTGCTGTACCTGCCAGGGGGGTCCCAGAAGGCTGAGCTTCATTCGCAGGCACCTCTGAGGTGGCTGGCACGGTGTCTGTGGCTGAACTGATTTCAGCTGACTTCATGCACGCAGAGCAAAAGCCGCAGGACTGTTTTATTGAATATGATAACAAATCGTCAACTGGATCTACCCTTCCCACGTCAAAACTGGCCATTTCACACCCGTTTGGAGAGCCTGCATTTTAGCGTGGGCTTCTTCCTGGAGGAGGTGGTGCAGAAAACAAGGCTTGTTCAAGTGTCTCTAGAGTTGGAAAATGTGAACTTTTGGATCTTCTGTATAGAACCTGAGGTTTTGATCCTCATTTTAAAGGTGAGCAGGCCCTATTTTTGAGCCAGCTTTCCTTGGGGCCACTCTGCCTCTCCCAACTCTTCAGATCAGACAGAGAGATGTTAGTGAGAGGTGCAGTAGAGGGTTTATCTGTCATCTGTCATCAGTGACCTTGGACTGACCTGGAAACCCTGGGGTACCACTCTAGGGCCCCTCGTGAAGTGTGTGTGGTCTCCCCAATAAACTTGGAAACAGAAGAAAAACAAAGCCTTGACATGCTCAAGGGGGCATCTGAAAAGGTAGGGACATTGACGCAAGCACATCTAAAGGGAAATCTGCTTGGCATCTCTCCAGGGGACTTGCGGTGAACGAGGACTGTGTGTTTGGGGATCTCAAAACTGCGTGCTTTCACCCTCCACATTTTCTCCATATGCTGCATCATTGTAGTGGGATAATTGTTCCTTGCTTATAAAGTGCACTTGTCTTTATTCCCACAGGAAAGAGCATAATAAACAGGAATCAGGTCCTTTTACTGTGCAGAAGATGGGCCATAATACTAAGTCTGCCCCAGATGTTCTGACTCGAAGCCCCATGACTCTGAGCATGAAGGGCCTAGATGAAAACGAAAAACAGAAACAATAGTGGGAGCGCAGAGCCAGGTTTGAGCGCTTGACACCAGATAATGGGTTTAATAAATTTTTTCCCAGGACGTGGCAGACTGTTGGACTTGGATAAATTGACTGGCTGTGTTGGCATTATACAGACAGCCTTGAATATCAGATTCAGTTTGTGTAATCAAGCAAATGACCATTTCACCTCTCCTTCCCTGTCCACAATGCCCTCCTTCTCCCAATTCTTCACCCCATTCAAAGTGGGAGGGGAGTCACGGCCAGAACACGAGGTTGCGTCAGAAGGCCTTGTGTGATACCAGCTGGGCGATTTACCATGGGTGTGACCCCGGGCAAGGCCTGACCTTTCTTTGCAAAGCGGAGACGGTGTCTACCCTGATGACCGCACAGAGTTGTCAAAAGAATCGGAGTTCATGAGTGTGCCAGAGTAACCCGAGAAGCCTAAGTCACTATCCATATGACATTTAAAAATAATTCTTGAATTTCTATTTCTTCCCCACACTCTATACCGTACATGGATTAGAACTCTTTTAGGTAAGGGGCTGAGTCCCATTCATCTTTTTCCCTGGAATGTAACAGATATCTGTCTACATTTGCTTAAGTCAACCATAATCGCTGTCAACTCATTGAAAATCGGTTGCTTGGCTGGAAACAAGCATCCCCAGGTTCACTTATCCCAGGCCTGTCTCTGTCAGGTGTTTCTTCTTGGTTTATGTGGGTTTTTCCACTTTCTCCCCAACTAGAAAAGTGCCGGGAACATGCTAGGCACCCAACAAATACTACTCAGTGAATTGGCAAAGTCTTTCATTTTCAGGCCCTAGTTGTAGAAGCAGGCTAGTGCTCTGTGTAACTAGCTCCCAGTGTTGGTCTGTTCACCTAAGCTCATGGCTGGTTTATAAGTTTGGGGAATACAGCACAGGACCCAAATGTGTGCTCCTAACTTAATGAAAGAACAGCCACCACATCTACTTATATTGTGAATCAGACCCCTTCTTTACCCAGGCTTGTCTCAGGAAAATAGTCTCTGAACATAAGCTGGCAATTGAAAAAAAAAAAAAAGATATTTAAGAAAATGGAACGGTGAAATCATCAGTTCTTGTAACTGTCTGGTAAAGGTTATGAAGGAAGATACTCCTGAGTGTTAGCCAAGGTAGAAGAAAATCAGGACACTCACAGCTGATAGAAGTATTAACTGGTGTAAGATTCTGCAAGGTAATTTGAGAATTTGTGGTAAATTCCACATAAAGCTGTATACATTTTGACCCTGAACGTCTGTTTTTAGACATTATTCCCAGGAATCAGCAAGTAGGTGCAGAAATGTTCAATGAAGAGAGGATTATGATTTGTGGTCGAATGAGGAATGTATTTACTAAATGTTACACGTGTTTTATTCTTCATAAAAACCAAATTCCAGACCCATTGCCTTCTGTTGACTAGCTCTCCAGAGTTCTTGTAACAGTGATTCACTCTAGGCTGGTGGGATCATGGATAGATGTTTTTTCTCTGTTTATCTATAGTTCTTGTATTTTCTTTCTTTTTCTTTAAAGATTTTATTTATTTATTTGAGAGAGAGATACAGAGAGAGAGAGAGCTTGAGCAGGGGGAGAAGCAGAGGGAAGGGGAGAAGCAGAGGGAGAGGGAGAAGCAGGCTCCCAGCTGAGCCAGGAGCCCGATGCGGGGCTCAATCCCAGGACCCTGTGACCATGACCTGAGCCGAAGGCAGACGCTTAATGACTGAGCCACCCAGGCATCCCAGTTCTTGTATTTTCTATAATAAACACCTGGGCAAAACAAAATTAGTGTATAAAAGGAACCCGATCTTCCAAGCCTCAAAACTAGCCTTTGCTCCAGGCATTATTGACAAATTATGCCTTATCCAGCATACTGTGAGTGGCTGCAGGGTACATAGCAGCAGATATTAACTCAAGAATATTAAATATTTACATGATGCAGAGGTCAGTGGGGAAAGCACACGCATGAAGAGGCCATTGGGGAAATGTTATGTTTACACAGAATGCGGTTGAAGGAAATTGGTTAGGGAAGGGAAGTCAGGGAAGGAAGAGGAAGGAATACTTGATTGAGAAGGGATTGTATTTAAAGATGTGGATGGAGCCAGTTTACTGTAAGGATGTCCTGAGGCTTACCAGAACCCTACTGTTGCCTCCTTCGAATGGAGATGTCCCTGGCCATACCTACCTGATTGCTGTCTTAATATCTGCCAAGATCTGAAATGAGCAGGCGGAGGAAGATGCTTTATGGCAAGCCAGCAAATGGGAGGCCCACGTAGCACCATGTTCTATGCTCGTGGGTAGACATTGCTCATTGGTCACAGCCCTTCAGCCAACACAGATGAATAGCCAGAGGTTACTGAGAAACAAGAAATGTGAACAGTGGTTGAAAACATCCAACTACTTAAAAAGAAAACAAAACACAGGGTTATAGAGAGCATTTAATAAAATACAGTCAGTGAGACTTGGGGGAACAAGGCTAAACCCAGAAGGCTTGTTGGGAGGACACTGCACTTATGGTAGCTCGTGTTTATTGTGTATTTACTACAGCCAGGCACTCTTCCAGATGCTTGACATGCTGTGTATCGTTCAACAATTACATCACTCACTCCATGAGGAGGTTCCACTATTATACCCACTTTACAATTCAGGAAGTGGGCACAGAGGCTTAGTCATGTAGATGGTAGACTCTTCTCTGGTCTCTGTGACCTCCTGCCTCCCACGTCCTGGCAGTGACCCGACAGGGCGAGCGGGGTGGGAGGGAGCAGACCAGGGTCTCAGAAAGAGAAGAAACTGTGAACCCCTCTCACAGGGCTTCAGGGAAGGCAGGCAGGCTCCACACAGACACAGAGAGAGGAGGATGGCTTCTGTTCTCCCTGTGAACTTAGAGCCGAGGTTGCTCAGTGTGTGGAGGGACGGAAGTGGCCGGGAGGTTTGAGGAGTTGGTGAGGAGGATAATAATCACTGTGGTGATAAGAGTTCATGCTTATGTCCAGAGTGACCCCGTGTCTTGTTTGCTCAAGACCATCCCATTCGTACCTGTAACCTCAGAGTGATTATGAGAAGTGTCCCCATTCCCTCTCACCCTGATCTGGCCTGTCCCCTATTTTTAGGGCATCTGCGACTTGTCCTGCCTCTCTTTCTGAGCTTCACATTTTTACACACTCCATTTCATCTGCACATCAACCATGGGCAGCGTGTACAATGACCTGTGGGGAGCGAGATGGTCCCTGTGCCTTGGTGGGGACCGTCTTGAGGTTGCAGATAGTGACTTGTGGTGGCCCAGGGTGACCACAGCCCATGTCACCCTCATCACTGTCCCAGTCTATGGGGTGGACTGAGGTGTGGGCGAGGGGTCCCTGAAGCAGGTAGCGAGGCCCCAAATGATGAGGACCTGGAAAGCTAAAGCAAAGAGGACATTTAGAGACATCTCGAGCCCTCTCCCACCCCCGTCTCGGTAGAAGATTCCAACGGGTTCCAAATGGATCAGCAAACAGAACTACCATTTGCAGCACCTTTCCTGTATCTCTCTCACCAGCCGCCCCCATAAAATGAACAAGGTGCGAGTGCATTTGCAGGTTTTACTTCCTGTCTCCCCCAAGCTTTGGCAAAGGCCGGTCATTTCATGTATTAACAGGTAGTTTTGTCGAATCCACAGGAGAGACAGTTTAAAATTTTTCCTAAAGAACAACGACTCTGAAGGAGATGAGGTTGAATAAACATTTATTTATCTCCTGTTTTCATAGGACAGATGGAGAAGTAGTTTCATGCTCAGGGAAAAGAAATTATTTTAAAGGCCCAGGTCGGGGGATATTGTTACCAGTTCCTGCTCAGTGCTATGTTATTAAACAGATGGTAAATGTCTTGTGTAAATTCCCTCTATGGGACATCTGAGGAGACAGCTTATGAACCAGGTTTGGAGCACTGCCCCGGGGTGATTCTGTTGTGGTGGGTGTCGAGGCTTTTCCCCGCCAAGTGTCCCCTCGTTCAACTGTCCCTGAACACACCCCATATGAGGCTTGATCTGCAACTGTATGGTGAAAGGGAGCTGCAGTTAATGATGAATCTAATTGTGGATTTCGCAGGCTCTAACATTTGTTTTAGTTAGAACAGAAGAAAATGTGTTGTGTAAATAGGGCTTATTTACACTGCACAAAGCAATTGAATTGCAGATGCACCACTCTGTCAAAAGGCGTGGGGCATTTCATCACTGCCACCTTTGAAAGTGGATGTCTCTGATACGGGGCGAAGGTCCCCAAACAGGGACAACGGCATGGTTCCACTGTATTCTTTGAACTTCCCTCACGTGATTTGCAGTAAGATGTAAAAAGCTGACAACCAAAGTGAAAACCTAAAAGAGACACAGTGTTCATTGAGTTGGAATCCCTGTTAGTCTTGGAAATAGGAATGTTCCCCTTTCCTCAGCTCTCCCATTCAGGGAGTCTAAATATTTATATGGCACCTTCGTTCTGGATGTCAGGGCCCCTGGCTTCCCACTTGTCCACTTCGGAACAGGCACGTGCATTTTGTACTTTTTTGGCTTTTATTTTCAACTGCCCTCCAGATGCAAAGATGTCACATGACAAACAGAGAGCTGCAGAAACATCAGACAGATCTGAGGACCCCACAGACAGAACCTCGGCCCCATGAGTGCCCCCAGGGGAGACACCCTCCACGCGAATATTCCCTGCAAGGGAAAACACTCCTTCCCACTGCCCTCCGTGGGCCACGACTTCTGTGGGTAAGAAGATGCAGGAGTTGGACTCGAGTGTTTTTTAGGGTCTGACACGAACCATTTGATCTCTCCCTTCCCAGGGTCGGTTCTCATCCTGTGTCCCGATGAGGATTTTTATTTTATTTTATTTCATCATGGTAAGAACACTTAACACGAGATCTACTCTCTGAATAGATATTTCCGGGTAAATACAGTGCTGTTCTCTGTAGGCGCAACGCTTGACAGCAAATCTTGGGAACTCACTCATTTTGCATAACTGAGATTTTATTCCCAATGTTCCACAAATCCCTCTCCCAGCCTCTGGCAACCACCATTCCATTCTTTCCTTCTATGAGCTTGACTATTTTCGATTCCTCCTGTAAGTGGAAATCTTGCAGTATTTGCCCTTCTGTGACTAGCTTCTTTTACTTTGTATAATGTCCTTGAGGGCCATCCACGTTGTTGCATATTACACGATTTCCTTCTTTTTTAAAGCTGAATAATAGTCCATTGTGTATATATAACACATTTTTTTATCCATTCATTCATCAATGAATGGCGAAGAGGTATATGAAAAGATGCACGATGTCACTAATCACTGGGGAACTGCAGACCCAAAGTGCAGGGCAAGACCCCCTCCCCACTGTGGGGACGGCCACCGTCAGCACCGGGACAGGGGGTGGCGAGGATGCTCAGAGCAGAAGCAGTTCCCTGCGGATGCCGACTGGCATGCCTCTGCAGAAAACACCATGGAGGTTCCTGGAATGTTAAAATACAACCGCCATGTGATCCGGGATTCCCACCTCCGGGAATTTATCCAAAAGGACTGAAATCAGGATCTCAAAGTGGATTTAGCACTGCCGTGATTTTTGTAGAACTATTCACAGTAGCCCAGGCCAGAAGCTTCCTGCTCAGCTGTTAAGCCCCGAGCACTCTTCTTCCTCCTTTTTTCCTCATCCTCCCCCACGCCCCCCTCACCAGCCTGCCCCCTCCCCCGGCGCACACCGGGATGAGGCATCTGCCACCCCCAGCCGGCCTGTCCTCTTCTGCTGGGCCTCAGCCTCAACACGGGCTGTGTACTGCTGCCGAACACAATTCTGTAAGGGCTGCTCTCTCCATCCTTCGAAGCTGATGCTTAATGATGCAGAACTCCCCACTTTCTACCCTTGATTTGTCATCGTGCTCCTTAATAGCCCCCGTTCCCCACTGACACTGAACTAGGCTCTACCCCAGAGACTCAAAACCCAACCCTGCCACCGAGGCCGTGCCTGTGCTCGTCTTGGGCAATTGATTCCGCTGTCGGAAACGCCACTCGTCCCTCCTCCATCCCTTCTCTCCTGACACCCTTCCCCCCCTCCCCGCCACAACCCACTGTCTTTGAACTTTTACAGAATTTGGATCTGTAACCAATTCCTTGCTATTTAATTCTGTTCTGTCCTGTTACTCCTGTTGATCTTGGCTGTGATCTGCACACTCCTCGAAGGTGGAAACTGTCCTCGTTGTTCTGTGGTGTAGACCCAGAGAACAGATCCCACAGAAAGGGGCTTCCAAATGGAGGTCATCTGAGCCCCACCAGGCTCGCACACGTTTTCACTTCTGTGTTTTTCCAAACCAGTCATTTCTTTAAACTTAGATGACTTCCTTGTTAAAGGGACTTTTTATCACCTCTGGAAATGGAAAACTGGTTTCGACATCAGCAGAAGTTGGCCGTAAAACAGAGTCCCTCTAGGCAGAGCAATGCCCTCAGCGTCCACCTCCCCACATCTGAGACCTGCGCTCTCAAGGATTATGGATGTGGGGAAGGCGGACTGGGACGGTATCATAGCTGCTGAATCCAACATGCAGTCACCTCCGGAAACGGCCATTCAGCCCACTCCCAGGTTCTAATAACTACCACTGGCTGTGTGATTTTCAAGTTACACGTCCTGGGTATAATCTTATCCGAGCCACCCAAACTCTCTCCGAACATGGTGCTATTAGCACCCATTTTGCAGATGAGAGACTGAGGCACAGCAGGATACACTAGCTTGCCCGAGACCACGCAGTGGCAAGTCGCCGAGTCTGGAAGCTGGAATCACAGGGGTCTAGGTCACAGGAGCTGGCCACATGTGAGCCTGGGAATATGGTCAGGGGAGAAGCCATAGTAACAAGAGACTCAGTTCTCTCCAGGCTGGTGGGTTGAAAGCATGGAGTCAGAGGCAGATTAACTTGAAGAAATGAAGACAAGCCATTCCTTGGGTGCCTGAGCATGTGGACCTACACTCCCGGCTGCCATTGATGTGGAAAATAAGGGGATGGCCTGAGGTCAGCCCCCAGTCTCTGCCAGTCTGCAGGGCTTGTCTGAGTCCCTGTGGGCAGGAGTTGATGGATGGGTGTTAACGGAGCCCTCTCAGCGACCCCGGACAAAAAGCAGACCACCTCCTCGGCCAGGTGTGGGCGTCCAGAACTGGAAAGGGGCCCATCCTGCCTGACTCTTCTTACCCAAGGGAGGACTATAGTGTCAGGGAAAGTGGGTTCCGCCTGGGGCTCAACAGCCGAGGCTGTGGTGAGGGACGGGAGCAGAATCGGTGAAGGACTCATCCCTGGTCCTAGGACGGCTGCCCCTCACGGGTCCTGTGTGAGCAGGGCACAAGGAGTGGTGAGATTTCTGGTCCACCGCCCCTGGGGAGGGGCGGGACATTTGGGGTCTCTGGGATCATTAAAAATTAAGAAAAAAACATTTTCTTTCCAATCATTGCTTTTCACGACCACCTGAAGGCTGTAGGCACTTTCCCATCTTGGTGTTTTATTGAGTTTTAATGGAAGTTCAGCAAACCAAGGACACTATTCATGTTTCTTACGCGAAAAACCCCAAGTTGTACTGTTTCCAAAGAAGCAGTGATCAGAAAATAATAGGTTCTCTTGAGAATTGACTTCCTGCTTCCAGAGAAAAGAATTGTGTTTTCAGCTTGTATCTTGTGGAGTGAATGCCTTTTAGGTCAGAGGCTGCTGTCCCACTGAAGCCGATTTCCTTCCAAATTTCCTGGAAGGGTCTTGGCCGTGAAGTGGAATGGCGCATATTGCAGAGGGTGATCCAAAGATTCGTGCAGGGCCCCCACCGTTCCTGAGGAAGGTCCCCAGCCCTGGCATCCAGGGCCTGACGACCACCCAGCTCAGCAGGCCCCTGGCCCTTGCTGGCTGTCCCCACTTCTGGTCTGGATGTGCCACGGTGACCTGACTTGCCAGGCTTGGCCAGCCCCAAACTATCCCACCCCCGAGAAATACAGGGGCCTTTTTTTTTTTTTTTAAAGATTTTATTTATTTGTTTGACAGAGAGAGACACAGTGAGAGGGAACACAAGCAGGGGGAGTGGGAGAGGGAGAAGCAGGCTTTCCACTGCCAAGCAGGGAGCCCGATGCAGGGCTCGATCCCAGGACCCTGAGACCGTGACTTGAGCCGAAGGCAGACGCTTAACGACTGAGCCACCCAGGTGCCCCTAGAGGGGCCTTTTGGGGCTTGACTCCCAGGACTTGGCCCTTGGGGTGAAGGCCATGGACAATATGTCCCCCAGAGTAAAATTCTTAGACCCACTCAGAGTAAAAGTTCCATGTTCAGAAATAAGCAGATACCATCAAAGTTTAGGTTTTAAAATGGTCAGCCATCATTGACATCATTCCTCTGACCTATTGAGTGATTTCTTGGAAATATCCAAATTCTTGGAACGCTGGTAACGGCGCTTACGAAGCTGAAACAAAGAGATTAATGGGAGCCTCCGAGTCTGGGAGAGAATGAGCTCACGGCACAGCTGCGCCTCTCGTAAGAACGAGAGAACCGTGGGGGTGGGCGGGGCTCCCTGGGTTGTCCCTTGGGCCATTGGTTAACCTTAACCTTCTTTAAGGCCCTTGAACAAAACCTGAGCTTTGCTCTTTAAACCCGACGTAGGCTTTTGTGGTGGGAAGAGGAAAGCCAATTTGTCTGGGGAGGAATTACTCAGAGCCGTCTCACGGGCCTGGAGGAACAAAAGAGGAGCATTTGCAGTTGGAACAGAAGCCTCTGACAGGATGTCTTTTAGACTCAGAGATGTGAGGCCTTGATGCTCGGGGCTGTCCCTCCATTTACATTTTAACTGCGAGGCCATTGTGAACAGGAAAGGCGCCACCCCATACACACTGTCTGGGCGGCTGGACACTCTGCCTATTGTTGGCAGGTGTTCTGGGGGACATCGGGCGCTTCAATACTCCCCTTTCAGTTTCGTCTGGGATGTGAACGTCTCCTTCTCTTCAGAAAGAATTTTGCCTGTTATTCCACTCATGCAAATCGAGAAATAGAATGCCAAACTACTGCCCTACTTATGAAGTATTTATAATAAATAACTGGAATAAGAGTAACGATAGATATAGGGGCACAGATAAACCAAGGCCCGTGACAGCTCTTCTAAACCGCAGGACGTACACACGCTACAGACCGATGTTAGGTGGTGCTAGTGTGTCCCCCACAGTGAAGGTCATGACGTCAGTCTCCACAGGGGCTGAGTGGTCCTGAGTCACCCAACAGAATGCCATTGGAAAGACCAGCAGCTGTAAAAATAAATAAATAAAAAATAAATTTAAAAAAAAAGAGGTTTCAGGGAAAGACTGGGATTTACCATCTAGAAAAAACCTCACCTCATTGATGATTTCCTTGCACAGGTATCTCAGAAGAGAAGTGCTAAGAAAAATAAGAAATAAGGGGGAAAAAAATCACTGTGTGCCCCTTCGATGTCATAGTAGAACAACATCTAACAATTTAACCCAAGTCCATCCAGGGAGCATCGGAAACTCTAGAAGAATGCTCTTTGAAAACTGTAATACTCATTACCGATGTGGGGGTAATGGATAAGGAGCAAATTTTTGTGTCTGGTAGAAGAGAGGATCAAGCCTACATTTTTTGTGTTGTTTTTGGTTTGTTTTCTTGTTTTATTTTGGTTTGCTTTGCTTTGCTTTCCCTGGAAGCCACCAGTTTTGTTTCTAACTTTGCAAGCTAATTCAACATTCTTTCCCCATTGATTACATACACTCATATCTTCTTTTGAACCAGCTTTTATCCTTCTGGTTCCCTCATTAATGAGTGAAGTCAGTCTTCAAAGTATGCTCACTGTGTATTTGTGTGAGTTATTTTTGATAAACTTCAGGAAATAGTACTCTGAGTGTATGGTTAAGTTTCTAGAAAGTATTGATGGTCTTTGTGCTAGTTTTACAGCAACAGAGCTTAATGAGAGGAAGAGCTTTCATTTCACAAGTATCCCTAAATAAAATCAAGAATGCAGAATAATTGCCTGAGGGAGTTGTGAAAAGCCACCACTGACTCGGGAGAAATCTCCTCATGGTAGAGCATCCATGACAGTATAAATGTTATCCACACATCAAAAAAACATTTATAGGTAGCAGCTGAAAGAGATATTATTTCCATTTCTTGAATGAGAGTCGAATCATAGCTGGTCTTTTTCAGTTGTTCATGGAGTAATTATTTTAGTTATGGTGTTCACTGTCCTTCCCTCACGAAGTCATGTTATTCTAGAACAAAAGGCGAACCGAAAAAAAGGAAGATAACACAGTAAGGAACTCTATGTCCGATCTTTTCTATATGGAACACTCGACATTTTTTCCAGGAAAACTCAACTTGTTTGTAGAGGCAAATATCAACAGACGAGCTCCGGGAGTGTAATTGCTTTAGGAAAAGAAATTCAGCTGCTCTGTGTCCTTTCCAGGCTTCAGATGAAGACCTTGACTGCTTTCCCAGGCCTATTTTGCTTATCTGCTGCAGCTGCATTATTTATAGGGTCAGAGAAAGTCAAAGTCTCACCAGTGCTCAAGGATCAAGTGGACCCTCCCAAATGCTAACTTCCTAATGTTCATCTGGAGAGATCTGGGACGTTCTCTATACAAAGCGTGGCTGCTTACAAGCTTAGGGGTCTTGTGACAGAGAAAATATATTTTTTCCCTCTGAACTCTCCTACAAGACAGTGAAAAAGGTAGTGAGCTACCATCTTGCTGGAGATACACAGGACTGAGTGGCCCGGACTGCAATTTTATAGTGAATTGCAAAGCCTGAATGATCACACTGACCCTAATGTCTGTCAAAATAAAGTACTGCACTTTGGGAAATGTCTGTCAGTCAAGTTACATCCTTGGATTAAGGCATATGTCTCCAGAAAAGCCTTGTTAAAATAGAATATGTTATTTGGGAGGAATAACTTATTAGCTAATTAGGGCTTATGAATTTCTGATTAGGAAAAAGGGCACAGAGATGAGAAGGGGAGGTGGGAAGGGAGTTAAAGAGAACTCCATGTGAGGAAGGGCTGCCTGGGGAGGGGTTTTGTCTTGTTCTGTTTTGTTTGCAGGCGGGGGCGGGGGGGGGGGGGGGGGGGGGGCTGTAGGCAGTGTTGAACAAGGGCTGGAGGGACAAGGGGAGCAAACCAGGGAAGAAAGTCTCTGTTTCCCAGTTTTACCAAAGACCTCATATTTTGCATAAAATTTTGTTATTTCTATAATCTCTGCAGGCTCTCTCTCTCTCTCTCTCTCTCTCTCTCTCACACACACACACACACACACACACACTTTCTCTCTCTTGAGCCTTGTGAATGTAGCTTTGTGGTCATCATGAGAGGGGCTATGAAACTGGAAGTCCAGATTCGACCTCTGCTCTGCCTCTTCCTCACTGTATGACCACAGATAATTTATCAGATGTCCTGAGTCTCAGTTTGTTCATCTGTCAAATGGGGCAATAGCCCTTATGCACGTGCCTGGCTTCTGACAGGTGCTTAGTCAATGTTGGCAACTAGCGTTACATCAAGTTAACCTATTGAAAAAACATTCAGCTATTTCTTGGGAGATGCAACCTGGCATTTCAGGTGGGCTTGAATCTTTGTGTTACTAGGGTTCTTATATGAAGAATTTTCGTCCACCTAAAGCTTCCTCTAGGAAGAATATATTCTTACCATTGATGCTGGACAATGATATACTCCACATACAAGTCAGGCACCCAGAGCAGAGGCTCAGGAAATGTTTGCTCCATCCTCCATTATATTTTATATCCTCAAGCATTACTATCTGGTTGTGGATGTTGAACAACCCTTGGACGGTACTAATTATCTGAAGTGTAGACAGAAATCCATGAAATGCTCCATCGAGCCGATGGCCCCATGCAGTTTAAGGTCACAGCTCCTAACAGCTGCCTGGGTAAGTCAGGTAACATCTTCCTCCAGCAAAGCTTGAAACATGGGATCCGGACACTTGGTTGAATAAACTGGTGCAGCAAAAGAGGGATAGATTGCCTTTTTCTTCTGCCTGAGCTACTCCCTTAACGTTTAAACAAAACACTCCCCAGATGACCTGAAACTTCCATAAGAATACGTAAAGACGAGCATTCATAGAATCACAAGTCTTAATTATACCTATTTAAATCCTCACTTATTTGGCCTTTGTTTAAGATTTTTATAAAGTGAACAAGAGAAGCAGTAAATTTGTATTTCACACAGATTGCTAGCACAGCGCTCACTTCCTCAGGTCCCAGCAGCTGTGGGGGCGAGACGTACCTCACTTTCCCTGAGTACCTAACTTTCCCAGGGGCATGAGAACAGGGTCCTTGCTGGCCCAGAGCTTGCTGCCTCAGGAGACCTGCTAGGTTCTAGAAGTTGCCTCGCTGGCCTTGGATCCCGTATCACCTATGCCTTATCACGCCACTTCCCTCAAGGGACCACCAAGCTGTTCTCTTCCTGGCCAGCTTTGGAGGTTCTGCCTCTTTTCTCTCCAACAGTGAATGTCTCCAAGCTTTTGCCACCAGCACTGCCCTCCCCTTGGACCCATTGGTGGCCCTCAAGGGCAGTCTTGGCATTTTACTTCTTCCAAAGGAACTCTTTGCCCGCGGGCTGGGGAGGATGTTTGGAGAGATGTTCTCCCTCTACCGGCGTTGTTGCTGGCCAGATCTTTGTGTTACGAGAGCCCCTACATAAAGAAACTTGGTCAGAGAACATGTGAAAGGCATCAGGCATTGAAACTCCTTCTTCAGCTTTGATTCTTCCAGCGGCTCGCTGTCCCTCTGCCCACGGGGAACTGCCTGGGACTGGGGCTGACTGAAGAGGACCCTGGAGAACTCAGTGATTCACCAATGGGTCTAATTTTGGGGAAAAAAAAATGTCATTTTTCAGAACTTACTGAAGAGGCAAAGAAAACCAATGTCTTTCATGAATAAAGCTTGAACTTCAGATAAAACCACAATGGTTGACTGCCTCCCCGCAAAGAGGGCAAAATCCCATCAAAAAGAGAGCACTCACTTTGCACTTTCTTCAAAAGTGTGGAGAAAATACCTTCAGAAAAGCTCAGTTCATTCAAACTTACAAAACAGCCATAAGGTCACTACAGATTTAAGTTCGGTGTGAGCACTTGGGATAAAATTAAAGAAAGGTTTATGAACTTCTGAGGAAAAGTCCAAGGGCAGTTTTTCCTTTGCAATATAACTGCCTTCTTCCCTTCCTCCTCTTTTCAAAAAAAATATGTTGTCACCATCGTCATCATCCTCATTATCATCATCATCATATCATCACCACCATCATACCAGTTGGACAATTTAGGATCCTAATTAAATGGAAGTCAACATAACTGTATTAATGGTTCTTGATTTAATATATATTTATTATTATTATTGCTATTTAGTGTGCTGGATTTTTCCTTTCTCTTTAGTGATCATAATTTTTTAAAGTTTATTTATTTTTAGTAACCCAACATGGGGCTCAAACTCATGACCCCAAGACCAAGAGTCATATGCTCCACAGACTGAGCCAGCCAGGTGCCCCTAAGTGATCATAATTTTTAAAAAATCCTATTTATTGGACTTCTCTTGTTCAGTGGTAAATTTTAATTTTCTATGTAGACTTTACTACTTCACTATCAGTGATTCTCCAATGAGCAGTGCTTAGAGAAACCTAACCCTCACATTTTGGAAAGAACAGTCATACATGCAAATGGTAGCATATGACGCTTTTGGTACATTTATGGCCTATCGCTATGAACACATTTAAATACTTTGTTGAGAAA
>NW_022589704.1:4308810-4309247 GCF_004348235.1 Phoca vitulina | reverse complement strand
ATTTATGGCCTATCGCTATGAACACATTTAAATACTTTGTTGAGAAACTATTTAAGAAAAGGCATATTTAATTAGAGATTTGTTACACAATTAAGGGAAAATATTCAAATTCTAAAAATAACATATTTAGCAATCACATGTTGTTAATTTGTAATATACGGCTATATTGCCTGGAGACATTTTGATAGTTAATAAATAAGATTAGCAAGCGCAGAGATTGCTTTAGTTTCTTTTTTATATATATATATATTTTTTTTTATTATGTTAATTACCATACATTACATCATTAGTTTTTGATGTAGTGTCCCATGATTCATTGCTTGCGTATAACACCCAGTGCTCCATTCAGTACGTGCCCTCTTTAATACCCATCACCAGGCTAACCCATCCCCCCACCCCCATCCCCTCTAGAACCCTCAGTTTGTTTCTCAGAGTCC
>NW_022589704.1:4262858-4308710 GCF_004348235.1 Phoca vitulina | reverse complement strand
ATTATTTGTTTCAGAGGTACAGGTCTGTGATTCAACAGTCTTACACAATTCACAGCCCTCACCATAGCACATACCCTCCCCAATGTCTATCACCCAGCCACCCCATCCCTCCCACCCCCCACCACTCCAGTAACCCTCAGTTTGTTTCCTGAGACTAAGAATTCCTCATATCAGTGAGGTCATATGATACATGTCTTTCTCTGATTGACTTATTTCACTCAGCATAATACCCTCCAGTTCCATCCACGTCATTGCAAATGGCAAGATTTCATTCCTTTTGATGGCTGCATAATATTCCATTGTATATATATACCACATCTTCTTTATCCATTCATCTGTCGATGGACATCTTGACTCTTTCCACAGTTTGGCTATTGTGGACATTGCTGCTATAAACATCAGGGTGCATGTACCCCTTCGGATCCCTACATTTGTATCTTTGGGGTAAATACCCAGTAGTGCAATTGCTGGGTCATAGGGTAGCTCTATTTTCAACTTTTTGAGGAACCTCCATACTGTTTTCCAGAGTGGCTGCACCAGCTTGCATTCCCACCAACAGTGTAGGAGGGCTTTAGTTTCTAAAATTTTAAAACTTGTATTAAGCTTTCATATGGCAGAAAGGCATATCAATTATTCCAAGATTAATAGCCTCTTCTTTTGTAAAGTACACACTAGATCTGAACCATAAGTTTGGATTTGGGATAAAAAGGCATAAATTTGAACCACAATTTTGTACTTACTGGAGGAAAAAGTAAATTATGTGTAAAATAGTTTTAGCACAACAAAATTATTTTGTTACACTTGATTTTGAGGTGTGAAATACATGGATTTACACGGATTTAGGATTTGGATAATTCACAGGTTTTCATTTTAATGGTGTTTGTGTAAGTTAGATAGAAATTAGGAGAGAAAGGCAGGACAGTCCAAAGAAAGTTCCTAATCAGCATAAGGAAAAGAGTAATTCTTGACCACCTGTGCTGTGGTGATTTCCACTTAAAACAGTAACACACTTTAAACCATGTTAGTATAATCTGATACTAACAGTCACAAGCACTTTACAGAAGGTGCATCGACCACTGTGCTAAGTAGACGTGCATTACTTCATGTGATCTCCCCTCAACTTAACAAAGTAGGTATCATCACCATCACGACCATCATCATCATGGTCATGGTCTTCATCCTCACTATGTTGCAGGCAAGGAGACCCGTGCCCATGGAATGTAAATTGTCTGCTCAAGATTGGCCAGCAAGTATGAAGGAGCTTGACGTAAAGCCAGGCTCTCTTCATGGCAGCTGTGCTCGGGCTTTCCCGGATGGAGCACACTGGTGTGAGCACCTTCACTTCCCAGTGTGTCTCCAGGGCTGCCACACACGTCACAGCACTGTGTGCAGACGACGTGGTGTCTACCATTGATGGCCTTGAGCATTTTACATCCTAAGAAAGACAACACCATGGATCACACACAGAGATATTTGAGTTTTTAAAAAATGTAACTTTGGGGGCGCCTGGGTGGCTCAGTCGGTTAAGCGGCTGCCTTTGGCTCAGGTCATGATCCCAGGGTCCTGGGATCGAGCCCCACGTCGGGCTCCCTGCTCAGTGGAGAGTCTGCTTCTCCCTCTCCCTCTGCCTGCCTCTCTGCCTACTTGTGCTCTCTATCTATCTGTCAAATAAATAAATAAAATCTTTAAAAAAAAAAAAAAAAAATGTAACTTTGTCGTGAAATGTTGGTTGAGTATTTTGGGTCGTCTGTCCCAAATACTTTCTGCCAAATGAGACACTCGCTTACTGGTGAGTGCTTGTTTCCATTTATGTTTTCAAATTACAGGGTTTTGTGTAGCCTGAGGCCATTCTCTATTGTAAGGTTGAGTTTTAAATTAAGCCTGATAAAAAGAGAGATTAGAATTGGATTGGCCACAAGTATTTCAAAAATATTTTTTTCTTCTCTTTCGTTTTTAGTTTATTTTAGGACAGGAATACAGAAAAGCGAATGGCAGACCAAAGTATCATTTCCCTCTAAATATCACTTCTTTCCCTTTTCTTTTCTCCCTTTTTCCTTCCTTCCTTCTTTCCTTCCTCCTTCCCTCCCTCCCTCCACCATCCCTCCTGCCTTCCTTCCTTTGTTTGTTTGTTTGTTTCTTTCTTTCTTTCTTTGTCTTTCTTTCTTGGGTGTGGCTTGTTTAATTACATTAATTATTTATTTTTATTTAGCCAAACATTATATTATGTATTCACTTATTCTTGTTTTTATTTAAGAGAATGTTCTCTGATGCTCACATCATTCTAATATTCAAGTCATATCTTACTTCTTTGGTCCTTAAAGGCCAACAGTTCTCAGTCCAAAATTCTTTGTCACACTTTAAAGTATGAGTTATATGGTTTATCAGTAAAATGTACCTTACTGAGAACAGAAATCTATGTCCTTGAAATACTAGTGACTACAGGAGTCCATTACTATATGTCAAGTACTGTTTTAAGCATAGAACAACCATTAACTCGTTTAACCTCATAACCTGCCACAAGCAATGGCTATGTCCAGAAGGTCAGAGGGGTTAAGTGGCTTGCTCAGGTTGCACTGCTGATAATGAGATATCACACAGGGATAAAAATATGTTTTATCATCATCATTTTGATCATAATCTTCTTTGTTGGATGGGTACCTTCTATGACTATCCCAACTGTCCTGATTCCACTCATATGTGGAATTTAAAAAAACAGATGAACATAGGGGAAGGGAAGGAAAAATAAAAAAGGAAAACAGAGAGGGATACAAACCATAAGAGACTCTTAACTCTAGGAAACAAATTCAGGGTTGTTGGGGGTGGTGGGGAAATGGGGTAACTGGGTGATGGGCATTCAGGAAGGCACGTGATGGAATGAGCACTGGGTGTTATATGCACCTGATGAATCACTAAATTCTACCCCTGAAACTAATAATATACTATATGTTCATTAAATTGAATTTAAATTAAAAAAATTAAAAGAATAATAAATTTGAGATTCATCCATGTTGTTAAAAAAAAAAAAAGGAAGAAATGTATGAAATACGGGTACCTGTGTGGCTCAGTTGGTTAAGTGACCAACTCTTGATTTCGCCTCGGGTTGTAATCTCAGGGTCCTGGGATGGAGCCAGGTGTCGAGCTCCATGGGGAGTCTACTTGGAGTTCTGTCTTTCCCTCTCTCTGCCCCTCCCCTTGCCCGCGCTCTAAATAAATAAATAAATATCTTTAAATAAATAAAATTTTAAAAAAGAAATGTATGGAACATCCTCTCTGTTTTACAGTCAGTGGTAGTAACTAACACATGGAAAATCAAAGACCTTAGGTCAGTGTTGGAAACCAAGTTTGGACATCTCTAGCCATGCCATCCCACACTTCGTTACATCTGAGGGGTCTCAGTATTCCAGGTGGAAATGAAAACAAGTTCCTCCTAATCATGATAATACGTGACTGCAAATGAAAGACAAGTATTATGGCCCCGAGTCTGAACACTAAGCAATCATTTCTTAAACAAAAGGCAAAAGCTGTTGGAGGTGACCTAGAACATTCTTTAAAAAGAAAAAAAATCCAAGCAGGTCCAGTCTGATATGCATGACACAGATTTTTCTGTGGTCTTAAACAATCCAAGTAAAAGCCTGAAGATTTAGAATCTATGGCTGCTTAATGTTTTTCTGGGACTGTCCATACTTCTTGTACATAATTTGTCTTGGGTGGATATTTGGTGAGATTTATAAAGAAGAACATACACACATCAATTCTGAGGGCGTGTTTTTCAGACAGTCTTGGCTCTTTTCTTCCTTTTTACCATTCATGGAGCTTATTTTCATTTTGTGTAGATCCAAGTATTTATTGGGTATCACCTCCCTTCTGCTTGAAAAGCTCTTTAGTGTTCTGTGTAGTGCAGGTATGCTGGCAATAAATTTTCTCAGCTTTTGCTTTCCTGAAAAAGTCCTCATTGCACCTTTACTTTTGAAAAAGTATTTTCACTGGATATAGAACTCTGAGTTCATGTTTTTTTTTCTTTCAGTACATTAAAGACATCACCACACTGACTTCTGGCTTGTGTAGTTTTTATTGAGAAATCCTCTATAATCATTATCTTTATTTTCCTGTGTGTTATGTCCTTTTTCTCTGGCTGTCTCCAAGATTTCTTATTTGTTTTTCAGAAGTGTGACTATGACATATCTACGTGTATGCTTTTGAAAATTATCCTGCTTCGGACTCCCGGAGATTCTCCCACTTGTGGTTTGAAGTATTGTATTATTTTTGGAAAATATTGATAATCATCTTTTCAAGTACTTCTCTTTATCTCTTTTCTTTCTGAGACTCCAGCTAGACCTATGTTTAAAAAAAATTATTACTGTCCCCAAGGTCTTAAGTGCTCTTTTTTTTTTTCCATTATTTGTTTTTCTCACTTTGCATATCAGTTTGGGTAATTTCTATGAACCTATATTCAAGTCCACTGATTCTTTCCTTAGTTGTTTCAAATCTCCTGATGAGCCTGTCAGACATTCTTCATTGCTAATATTGTGTTTGTTTGTCTGTTTTAACTTATAGCATTTCCATGACACCATTTCTTATAGTTTCCATGTCTCTGATACAATTCCCTGTCTGTTCATGCACATTGTCTGCCCTTTCTGCTAGATTATCAAACATATTAACCAATTACTTGAAAGTCCCTATTACATATTCTTAACATCTACGTCATTTATGAGTCTAGTTTTGTTAATTACTTTGGGGCTGTGAGCAATGGATTGTTTTTCTCACTTTGTGTGTGTGTGCGTGTGCTAATCATTTAGTAAAGCTTTGTGTGTAGAACCCTATATACCATTTTTACTCCAATAACCAAGGAAATTTTGGAAACCACATCTATAAGAGCAAAGAAAGAGTCATTTATTTTACAGCTCCAGATGGGACTTCAATGCATGGTTGGTCCATAACATGTGGAGCTGTGATTGCCCTGAGTCCAAAAGGTAGTTACTGGCCTGCTGAGCCTTACTACAGACAGGAGTCCCACCGCACTTGAATGCAAGAATGAGAATTAAATGTAATCCATCCAACTGTCCCATTCCTGGTCCAGCTCTGCAAGGAAAGGAGCCAGGCAGGTCTGGTCATCTATTGTTCTCTGAATGAGTGAACAAGTGAATACTCCTCGAGCAGGCTGCTAAGAAGGTTTTTTAAGTGATCCCTCAAACCTTCTCAGCTACAAAAACAAAAATAAAACCAAAGAATGGGTTACAGAGAAAATATAATCTAGAGTAGATGGACATCAAAATGAAACAAAAATATAGTGGAGGAGGGATGTCATTAAAAATACAAGAGCAAAACAAGGTTTATTAAAAATGTATTTGTTAATTAAATAAATGATGCTTGGACCATTGGCTAGTTATTTGGGAGGAAGTTGAAAAAATAAATGAATTCAGAATCGTTTTCAGTGCTGCATCCCAGGTGGCCACTACCAATTAACTGGAGTTAGCATTTAACTGAAAAGAATTGATCGTCCCTCATCTAGTATCTTACTTCTAAAAGACTAGAAAAAAACTAACAATCTCAAGGACTTCCATGTACAAAGATAGATGATAATTGTGACATCTGATCTTCGAACAGTCAAAGACTTTTCTTTTAAAAATTTAATTAACTAATTATTTTTATTGAGGGATAATTGACATATAACATTATATTTGTTTCAAGTGTACAATGTAATGAATCAATGTTTGTATATATTACAAAACAAACCCTGCAGTAAGTCTAAGTAACATCCATCACCATACATGACTACAATTTATTTTTTATGTGATGAGAACTTTTAAGGTCTTTTTCAGATCTCTTAACAACTTTCAAATATGTAACTATAGTCACCATGCTGTGTGCTACATCCCAGCACTTATTTATTTTATAACTGGAAGTTTTTACACCCTGACAACCACCAATCTGACCTCTGTATCTATGAGTTCCATTTTTTCTTTTTTTTTTTTTAGACCCCACATATAAGTGAGATCAGACAGTATTTGTCTTTGTCTGACTTATTTCACTTAGCATAATGTGCTCAAGGTCCACCCATGTTGTTGCAAGTGTCAACATTCTATTCTTTTTTATGACTTTAGAATATTCCATTGTGTTTATGTACCACATTTTTGTTAACCATTCATTCTAAGAGTTACAATTACTAAACAAACCACAAAGGACCACAGTAATTAATGTGAATACATGAAAATTTTAAATGTCTCCAAAACAAAAACCTCTAATTAACAGCAAGAAAATAAATATATCCTATATAAGATTTTTGAACAAATATGACATCAGAGAATTAGATATACAGAATAGTGACCTGGAGCCCAACTACTACATTTCCAGCACAAGCTTGGGAGAAGTTCCATTGTCGTTACGAATGGTAAAGACAAGACCTCAGTGTCTTCATCTCTAAAATGAAGACTTTAATAATTCTTACCCCATGGGATTGTGATTTTAAGTGACTTCCTCTTACTATGCATCATTGTTCTATTTATTATTATTTTCTTTTAGAGAGAATACATGTGAGTGTGGAGGGCCACAGGGAGAAGGAGAGAGAGAATCTTGAGCAGACTCTGTGTTCGGTGTGGAGCCTGACACAGGGCTCGATCTTAAGACCCTGAGATCATAACCTGAGCCAAAATCAAGAGCTGGATGCTTGACCGACTGAGTCACCCAGGTGTCCCTATGCATCATTGTTCTAAAGTAAACATCTCTGATGTCATATTTGTTCAAAAATCTTATATAGGATATATTTATTTTCTTGCTGTTAATTAGAGGTTTTTGTATCTGTTTGCTGTTATTATTATTATTGTTTCCAACTAAAGTAGTGTGTTTATTCAGTGAATACTTAGAAGTAGTTAATATTTATCATTTGTCATAAAAATAATATATAATCATTGAAGTTTTTTAAACTAAAAATTTTAAATGAAGATATCCATAATCATAGATAATTAAGACCTTTTTGGAATTTTTCCTTCTGATTATATGAAGGCATTCTCTTTAGTATAAATATGGATTTTACAGCATATACTGTTCTGCTGTATTATTTACTGTTTATTGTAAATGGAATCATTTAATGTATCATTAAAGGTCTTAAAAATAGGCTTTTTATGCTATTTATCCATTTCCTTTGAGGACATTTTGCCAGTTTGTTTATTTTACTATAATAATTCGTCAAATAATATTATTGTATAAATGCATCTCTGCTTATTTCCGACAATAGTAGATACTCAAAACATATTTGTTTGAGTAGAGAGATGGGTGAATGGATGAACAGAAAAATGAGTGAGTGTCTGAATTTTAAGCACTAGAATATAAAGATTTGAATAAGTAAAAGCTCCAAGTGTGCCCATCGACAAGTGAGACAAAAAGTCAGATTTTTTTTCATGAAAAGGTCTTAAGTATATTTATGTGTGGAATGAAAAGAGTCAGTAGTTGAGATCCTAAGCCCAAGACGTAAAGAGTATGACTGTGGGATGCAGACCCCCAGGGAGACAAGGGAATCAGATACAGAACACAAGTAGAGGGCCATTGTCTCCAGAGTCACCTCATGTTCTGTGCATAGAGAGAAGGAGGTGAGGACACAAGATTGTATGCTGATGTGGACGTGGTCTGTGGAAGCAGAAAGAAAGTTGAGAGAATTCTGAGGCTCCAATTGGTCCTCTAGCTAAAGTCAGGATAGTCTTTTCAAAGTGGAGGGGCAGAGGAGATAGATGACTGTTTGGGCAGATGGCAAAGGTCTGCAGGAGCCTAGTTACTAGAGAATATGAGAAGCCCCCCAGAGGGCTGACGAGGGCAACTGTGAAGTGCTGCTGGATCCTGGAGGCCTCATGATGCCAGATAGAGACATGGGAAATCATGATTGGGCTTTGCTAGAAGGAAAGAATAGAAGGACAAGGACAAGGAAGGGAACCACCTGAGGGTCTGGCAGGAAAGTGAATGTTGTGACAGCCTAAGATCAGGGGTAGATATCAGCACAGTGGAGGCAAAGTCAGGAGGAGTAGGTAGATTGGGAGAGTCCAAAAGATCAACTCCTCTGGGTTTCACTGTATCTCAGAAAAATGAAAAGGGAGTTAGCGTAAGAGAGAGCAGTAGTGATGGGAGACTGTGGTCAGGGAGTTCCTGGGGTAGAAGAACTTAAGATTTCAGAAGTAGATAAATTCTAGGAACAAGTCTAAGATATGGCCCTGAGACTGAGTACCTGAAGGATATGCCATCGGGTTGAGAAGCTGAAAGAACAATGGCCCTCTGGTCAAACCCAATGGACACTTACATCATCCAGAATAGAGATGAGTCTTGGAGTACAAAAGGAGACAAGCATGCAATAAGAATGTTTTCTATGAACATGAGCCACTGATTCAAACTGGATTAACAACCAAGAAAAGGAAGGCCAGAAAGTGGTAGACAGGATGACGGAATTGTCATCTACACAAGAGCACGTGGCCCTAAGGGGAGAAGCAGGATTACCATAAACAAAGGAGGGAGAAGAGCCTGTTAAGCAAAGGCTGCACGGTGAGTGGAGTCCGAGTTCCTAGACCATGGGGAACAAGAGAAGAATGGAGAACCGTGAGTCCATGTGGCCAAGACGTAGTCAAGCCTGTGGCATTTAATGGTGGGACTCTTGGACCAGTGAGGCTTAGAGTCGTGAGTAATGGAAAGTGTGTTTCAGTTGTCAAAGTAAGTGAATAAAATGCATTTTATGGGGTGTTATTTTTAGTTTTATAAGGCCAGATGTTCCAGCTATGCATTGCCTTATGTGCCTGTACTTCCTGGAAGCACCAGAGTCTCCATTCTCCTTACAGTCTGGAAATATCAGGTTTGGCCTCTGTTATCTGGAGTCAATCCTCCTATAACCTCACTTCTCTGAATCCTGGAAAAGAAAACAGAGGGGACACTATATGCTTCAGAGCAGCCAAAACAGATGTCACAAAGCCACTGAACATCAGTCACAGCCCATTGGATTTTAAGGCAAAACTTTAACAAAGAACAGGTTTCTGGGTCTCTAACCCAGAGTAGTATTGTAGGTTCTGCTGCTAAACACTAAGAGTGGAGAGGGAATAATAAATCAAAAGGATCAGCTCTCAAAGAGGCCAAGCCAAAAAACCACGAGAGGCTGCCACATTCTGGGGCCGTCAGGAGCAGCTGAGGAAAGACACAGGAAAAGCTAGGAAATGAAGCAACATGTGGTTTGTGGCCATGACTCTGTTATTACTGTAAAAGTCTGTTATAATAAACAGTCCACTTCACCTGAACTGGGGGCCTCCAAGATATGGCCCACTCCACCCTCCTTGGCTGTCGCCTGCCTTGAGTGCCCCCTAGATCCCTCCCATGAGGTCTAGGAGCTGGGCCATCACCTCACAGCTGCCACCTTACAGTCTTCCTATCCCCTGAGCCAGCTGCAAACTCAGAGCACCTTTTCTTTTCAAGAGTTTTTGTACCAGGGTTTAGGGCCAGAAAAAGAGAGAGAGAGACACACACAGAGGGGGAGGATGACAATATAAATATATGGGCAAGTTTCAAAGTACAAGAAGTTCTCCAAACAATCACGTTCCAGTCAATAAATATTTGTTGGGTAAATTAATGATCTGTTTAGGATGAGCTCAGACCTCAACCCAGCTCTCACAACCCTTCTCCCAAAGCCAGTGGTCTCAGCTGTCCCCTGGAAGTCAGGGTGTTTTATTTCCATCAGATGCTTTTGGATATTTGGGGTGGAAGGACAGATTCTCAGCTGGAGCACAGACTCCTGAAATAAAAGCTGGAGCCCTGGGGCATTTCCACACTTGTATCTTCCACCCGATGCCCGGCCCCTTGGCTCCTCCCTCGGGGCCTTTCTTCCAGCCATTCTTCTAAAGATTCCTTTGTAGTAGCAGATCAATAGATCTCTGGACTGGCTCCTACAGTGAAAGAATCATTTACTGACCCAGAGAATTCCTGGTGAGTCTCCTGTCTTGGTCCGTTCTCCTTATTCCCTAGCACTAAGAAATCAAATAATTATTAAATATATTTTTTTTAAAAAATGCATAAACCCGTTAACATTTTACAAGTAGTGGTGGTTAACATCACGGCCTTCAATTGTGTAAAGTGGACTTTTGGGGCCCCTGTGTCCCCACTCCACACAGACTCGGACTTGATGAGCAATGGTGCCTGCTGCAGTAGCTCTCTCCATCTCAGACCACTCAGGGCTCCCAGTCACCCGCCATCTTTTCTCCTCAGTGAACACAGAGCTCTCTGTGTGGCTAGTGGTGACAAAAGGATTCCACGGAGCATGAGAATGAGCTCCCGGCTTGAAATAACTTAAAATCTGGCTAGAGAGACAGGGTAGAATCTTCTGAGAGTCAGCTGTGTGGTACAGAGACATGCCCTCTAGTACAAAACTTGATTGCAGAAATGACAACACTTTCACTTTGGTCCAACTCCGCAGTCACAGAGAGCACAAAGCAAGAGCCAGATGTAGACTGTGTACTAGAGATACAGAGAAGAAAATTCAGTCCTTAAATTTGCAAACCCCGCAGTCTAGGAGGTAAGACGGAAACTGAAAACAGTCCAGATACAGTGAATGGGGGTCTAGGATGAGGTCTGGTTCTCTGGTTTGGACAACTTAGTGGGTGGTGGTGCCGTATCTGCACCAGGAAACAGAAGAGAATCTGGGTTGGAGGAGAAGATAGCAGGTCCAGAGGGAGCACGTTCAGTGAGACGTGCCTAAGGCAGAGACTTATTAGGATTCTTCTCTCAGCCAGAACTGTGTTAGCATTAGGGGGCATCATAGAATCCAGCCCAGTGGAGCACAGAGAATCTTGCACAACAAAACATGGCAGCAGAATTGCAACTTGGGTTTAACTTGGAGTCATTCATCGTGTGACCAGCAGGACATACAATGGGGGCAGACAGATCCTACAGTGACTAATGAAGAAGGATGCAATAAGTCTGCTGGAGAAGGGGTCTTGGGAGGTGGCTAGGGCTAAAGAGAAAAGTTGTTTTGCACACAGGTTAGTGGGGGAAGGAGTGGGGCACAGAACGATGCCCTTTTTGGAGTGGTGCCCTGGCCCATAGGGGAAGGGCAGGGAGAGGCCACCCAACCCCCAAGCTAAGTTCCTCCTTTCCATGAATTTTTGGAAATGATTCTAGGAAGATTGGGGCCAACACATTTAACTGCCTCCTCTCATGGGCACTTAGGGAAAAACCTGCACTTCTTCCCTTTAGGCCACTGAAGCACCCGCCAAACAGCCAGCCAGAGCAGGACAGAGCTGCTAGCCACCCCAGGATGAGTGGCTTGTCCTCCTCCCAGGATGGATCCCAGAATACTTGATTGTCTGATAAGAGATGACGCTTTTCCAGGAAGGGTCCTTCCTGCACTCTCCTAAAGATCCACAGAACCAGAATCCAAGTTATTAGCTCCCTGAAACCCCTCCAAATAAAAAGCCTGTATTTCTCAACATTTTAATGTATTTTAGAGCTAAAATCTTGCCTACTTAAAACTCTGGCCTAGCTAACCAGGTGGAAGGTTTCTATGTCATTGTTGATGTCACTGTTTCCAAAGCAACATTATGGGACAATAGAGTTCATTTTGAATCATAATGGCACATGAAGCGTCTTTAAAACTGATTGTCACATAGAATCAGAATAGACTCAAAAAACTTTTGCTGCCATGTATAGATCTGTTGCTTAAAGGAAGCCTGTTTTTTAAATGTTTCGATCATATTATCTCCTTCACATCATATTATATCTCTTTCATTTTGACAACCACACAACAGTAGCTTGGCAGCTGGGCTACCCCACGTTATCACATTCTTAGTGTACAGGGAGTTTTATTTGATTTTAGACTTCTGGATAACAAATATGAGGGTTGCTTGCAATGAATGAGAAGCCCTATTTCTCTGTGTGCCACCGGTGTGAACTTTGATCACATGATGATTTCAAGTTTGATAATTCCTAATAGTCACTGATCACCTCCTACATGGGGGCAGACAGGTGCTGAGCATTCTGCTCCAAAGCTGTATGGAGCAGCATGGAGAGTGGGTATTATCCTTACTTGCCATATGAGGGGAGCCCGTGATATGTGGCTACATCTAACACATAAATGTTGATGACTGTCAAGTGTAAGGTTGACTAATTAATACCCTCATCCTTTTAGTTCAGCAAATTTGCATTGAGCAGCTATTATGTGTCAGTCACTGAGCGACATGTTGAGTAGTTAGTGATGAGTAGCACACACCTTCTTTGGGATCTCGACATCTTACTTATGGGGGAGACAGATAATAAGCCCAATTATTAAACACAATGACAAATGCAATGAGAAATATAGATGAAGTAGTGGTAGGGCAGAATACGAATGTATGTGCATGTGTGTATATGTATATGCATGTTTATGGTGGAGTATCAAGTGTTGGGAGGCCACCACTTTAGCTAGGGGGGCCCGGGGAACATACCTCTGAAGAAGTGAGGTTTCAGCTGAGGCTTGATGTGGGAAAGAGAACCAGGCACTAGGCACATGAAGAGCATTTCCGGCAGAGGTGATGCACACAGAAAGTCCTGGAAGTACCGGAGTCCTAGGGTGATAAAGACAGGTGGAACAGAAAGGAGGCCAATGTGACTGGAGCAAAATAAGCAAGGGAGTGTGAGAATGGAGGGGGTACAGAGCAAGGAAAAGAATTAAGAATATTGGGGTATCATTAAAAGAGTTTTAAAATATTTTTTAAATTTTAGAATAATTTTAGATTTGCAGACAAGTTGCAAAGATAGTGAGAAGTTTCTCATATATTATGAACCAATTTTCTTCTGTTGTTAACCTCCTACATTAGTAGGATGCATTTATCACAACTAATTAACAAATAACAATACATTACTATTCATCATTCACAATTTGTCTTTTGATCATTTCCTTTCTTTCTAACACTATGAGATGTTCCAGACCCACCTGGTACGTTTCCTACCCCAGCCCTACAACCAGTCATTTCTCCAAGGATCCACATTCCTTTTATTGGAGAATGGTGGTAGAAACCAAGATCTGGATGCCAAGTGTGCTCATTGCTACTGGGGTGTCACTGCTCTGGACTCACAGCAGAAAGAGCTTAGAAATGTGTTTGTGTGCTAACCCATGTGTATATACATATCTGCGATTTCTTTTGTATTTACCATATGTAGCTATATTAGAACAGACATAAATGCATACTGGTTTTCAACACTGATCCTGTATCTCATGGGTCATTCTATCCCCCTAATATAGCTTATCTCTAACCTTCCACTCCAAGAGGGAGAAACCCAGCCCCAATGATTTACTGCCCATTTATGTAACTTTACCATTCTAGCATGTATATGTAGTGGTTTCAGAGTTGTTAGCCCATGCCTCCCTGAGGAACAACTTCACCAACCAGAGCACAGTGCCCATATGCAGTTCTTTTTACCTTTAGCCTTGCAGAACCCACTCATTTCCAAAGTTTCTCAGGTCAACCCCTCTTTTTTCCCCTCCACCCTCAGTGAGTTTGTTTCATGCATTTGTACTAGAATTATGTTCTTTGGTCATAGTCTACATTCTATTCTGGGATCCCCTGGCCTCCTAAAAGGTTTCGGTGTTATTTACCTTTCTCAAGCCCCCTCTGGCTGCTGTGTGGGTACTGGGCTGCAGGGTATTGAGTTGGAGCAGGAGGACAGACAGGGGACAACACAGCACTTAGGTGAAGGAGGACAGGGTTTGGACCTGGGTAACTGCCATAGAGATGAAAATGTGTATGGCTTTGAGTTAAATTTTTGTAGCAAGTATAAAGATGTCCCAGAGGGAACTTATCTCCTCATTCAATTTTGTCCTGAAACCAGCCTCAGTCTCCTCCTTTCCAGCCCTGAGTCCAGCATTAGGCCTGGTAGGAAGCTTTAAGTGTGACATCACCATATCCCAGAGAATCATACTCACTAGCAAAAACACTTTATTATTCATGTGGATTACATCTTTCAATGCTGTGGAGTCTGCCATCCAATCATCCTGGGTGCTGATAATAAACATAGTTGCTAGGCTGTTTTAAAGAGTTATGAGTGTGAGGAAGTTGTCACTCACCTCGACCATCTGCTCAGCACCAGGAGCAGCTGAACTTGGTCTGGTAATGGGGACAGTATATACATTTTCTGCTCCTTTGATAGATTTGTTTGGGGAAAACGTTCCAGTGATTAATGAGCCATTTCTTTACTGATACACCACACGTGTCCGCATTAACAAATAAATGATTCCAGGGCATGCTTGGCAAAACCTCGCCTTGACCATATCTCAGGATGCAGCTGGAGGGGGTAGGTCAGGAGGGGGTAGTGTCTGGGAGGAGGTCATGACCTGGGATGGAAAGCCCTGGGGAAATATCTTCCTTTGCAGGCTGGTGGAGGAGGTGAACATGGTGGGGGGACCCAGGGAGCCCACAGGGGGGTAGGGTGGGGCACCCAGGCTGCAGGATGCAGAGTTCCCTCCTGTTCCTTCCAATATCATTCTTCCTGATGGTCCCTGCAAGCATGAGTTTCTCCTTGGAGGATGAGTCACTCTTCCTCTGACTTGTGATGGCACATCTCATGTCTTACCTGCTCACTGGCTTTACTGGGGCTGTGATGAGCCCATGTAGTGCCCAGGGACTCTGTCCTAGGACTTGAGACAAGAAGACAGGGAACCGACAACCCAAGTATACTTGTCACTCACCCCCCAGAAGGATTCCCTTAGAGTGGTCATTGTGAGTGCCAGTATCCTGTTGGGACATTCCCCAAAGAGGCCTCCGTCATGTGAGGCTTCCAGCTCAGAGTGATCCACCTGGGCTCACTCTCCAGGAGAAAGACTCAGTGAGCCAGGTAAGGGCCCCACTCAGCTCGGGTCTCATAACTTCAGGGTCTGCAGAGTCTCAAGCGCCACCTCACAGCCCCACATCTAATGCAGGTCTCTAAGCCTGGGATAGATGGAACCTCCTCCCTTCTGAAGGGGGAAGAACATTTCTAAGGTCTCAGAGACCTAAGCAGCTTGGTGATGCCCACTCCAGAGTGTGCTTTCTCCAACCTTGTCTCTGCTCCCATTTCCACCTGACTCTTTCCTTTCCTCTGCCTGGTGCCCCTGTGCATTCTGCAGGTCTCAGCTCAGATGTTACCTTCTCCAGGAAAACATGCTGACCACTTAGTTAGGAGAGACATCGTTCTTTCATTTCCTATAATGTGCTGTGCTTGTCCTAAACACAGGATTACCATATTGTCATGGCGGTAGCATTTTTAGTAACTTCCTCATTCTCTAGAGTGTGGGATTCTTAAGTCACAAATGAGGTCTTCACATTCCTGGAGCCTCCAAAAAACACACTCAGCAAGTCCCTGGGGAAGGAAGCTGCAGATGAAGGAATGAGCCCAACCACTCCTGTGGGGTGGGGATTAACCATAGGGCCTTTTTCTTCTCTTGGGTGCAGAGACTCCCACCTTATAGTTAATAAAAAATTAAGACTAATCATGGAGTGACTCTTTCCTGGGGATACTTTAAAGCACAAAGGAAGGGAACCAGAATTTAGGAAGTACTTTCCAAATCTTTTCGAACTGTGGATTGTGAAATTAATTTAGAAGGTGGTGGCCAGCATTTGTTGAATGTAATGGAATGGAACTTAGTATAGGATAAAGTACAATGGTAAGGGAAATAATGTACATATGGTAAGGATAAGTATTGTTCCACACAACTTGCATTTCAGTTGCAGTATTAACCACATACACACATACAGATTGGAATGCCCTGAAGTTCATCTTTGGAGCAGAATCTAGTTTCAATTGTGGCTTCAGTCTTGACCTTCAGAAGTCCAGTTAGCTGTATGCCTATTTCACATCAGTTCTGGCTTCCCCAATCTCGTGTGGATCAAGGACTGGGTGATCTTATAGGTTATTATCCTATCTAATCAGTTTAACAAAATAATAATATGGACAAAGAGATGACATTCAGATTCATTATTAATATATGAATATTCACTTCTGAACCTAGGTAACCATTCTAGATAGAACCAGGAATTAAAATCTCCTTGTCGGGGCACCTGGGTGGTTCAGTTGGTTAAGCGTCTGCCTTCAGCTCAGGTCATGATCCCAGAGTCCTGGGATTGAGTCCCGCATTGGGCTCCCTGCTCAGCGGGGAGTCTGCTTCTCCCACTGCCTGCCGCTACCCACCCCCCAATCGTGTTCTCTTGCTGTCTCTGACAAATAAATAAATAAAATTTTAAAAAATCTCCTTGTCTACTTAATATTTTAAAATTCTACCAGTCCATGGGAATATAAGTGCATATTTAATATTGTATGAGCAGAATGCTACAATAAATAATAATGTGAAATCTATTAATTTTATATCTAACATCACTAAAATTTTTTATATGGTTAAATAGAACATAGATTGGTAGATACTGGTTAGAAAGTGGCTATGTGTTAGTGTTAGGAATAGCATTGTTTTCTTTTGAGCCAAAAATATTCATAAAAGTTTAAATAGCAATGCAGGCAGAACAGAGATTAGTTCTAATCTTTGTAGAATTATTTGGGTGCCAGTATTTATAACAATAAACACAATAAATAACTGTATTTCTGCTTTTGTTATTTAATTTTATTTAGTCCATGAGACTTCCAAGAAAAAAAATTCCACTTGAGAATCCTTCATACCTTATATGGAAGAATGTCAACATTTGTCATCTTGAAATATTATAAAAAGGCAAAAATCCAAAATCATGATCTTCATGATCAAGCACAATAAACTGTATAAGAATATGAAGGAAATAAGTCTCAGGCACCCATCTGAGGTCAGAGGAGGAACAAAGTAGTTGAGGACCACCCCCCACCACCCCACACAACTTGCTCTGTTTCATGGTGCAAATGTGCCGTAGGGTGGCAGGAATGAGAGCTGCCAGTACCAAGAAATCCTCGCTCTCACACCACACTGCCAAACGTCAACATTTTGGTCTCTAAAATTTCAATAAAAGAGGGGAGGGGGATGGGGAGATGGAGTAACAGGGTGATGGGTATTAAGGAGGGCACGTGTTGTGATGAGCACTGGGTGTTATATGCAACTAATGAATCATTGAACAGTACATCAAAAACTAAAGATGTACTTATACAGTGGTTAACTGAACATAATAAAAAATAATAAAATAAAATTTTAATAAAAGTATAATAATAAATAAACTTTTAGATAGAAGTTTTAAATAAATTTGAATTTTATCCTTTTATTATTAAAACCCAGATGCTCTGATTTTTAGTGTCAGTCAACTGTTGACTATAATATTTGGTCACTTAGCATTTCGCCAATATGTGTATTGAGTGCATCTCTAATGTGTCTGTGTGTGTGCATGTGTGTTTCAGCATTCTGAGATTAATAGTCGTCCCTGTCCCAGCCCACATCTGGGTTATGTGCCTAGAGCAGGCTTGTAAGGGCTCCTCCTCAGGGTCATCATGGGCTGGGTCTGATAGGGGTTGGATCTGAAGTTCTCCCTGAAGGAAAGTGAGAGGCCTAGAACTAGTGCCCCCCAATCCTCTCAAATGATTATCTAGGTGACATTTAGGGATTTCCTCTTGATCCTATGCTCTTTCATTGATTCACAGATGCAGGGGCAGCCTCTGGAGTCTAGCATGTGAATCAACACAGTGGTTGTTTCCTGCAAGACAGTCTGAATAAATGTGGGATGGGGTAGGAGGAGCCCATGGGTCTGAAGATGGCTCTCTCCTCTAGATACAGTTCAATAAATACATTTAAGAAGACCCATAAACATCCCAAAACTGTGGGCAGAATTTTGTGTGGTGTGTTTTTAAGAGTGATCATAGCTTTCATTTTATTTTCTTTTTTTTAAGATTTTATTTATTTGAGAGGCAGAGACAGTGTGTGTGTGTGTGAGAGAGAGAGAGAGAGAGAGAGAGAGCAAGGGGAGGGGCAGAGAGAGAGGGAGAAGCAGAGTTGCTGCTAAGCAGGGAGCCTGCAGGGCTCAATCCCAGGACCCCAGGACCATGACCTGAGCTGAAGGCAGATGCTTAACCGACCGAGCCACCCAGGCACCCCAAATAAATCTTTTTTTAAGAAAAAAGAAATAATAGGGCGCCTGGGTGGCTCAGTTGGTTAAGCGACTGCCTTCGGCTCAGGTCATGATCCTGGAGTCCCTGGATCGAGTCCCGCATCGGGCTCCCTGCTCGGCAGGGAGTCTGCTTCTCCCTCTGACCCTCCCCCCTCTCATGTACTCGCTCTCTCTCATTCTCTCTGTCTCAAATAAATAAATAAAATCTTTAAAAAAAAAAAAAGAAAAGAAAAAAGAAATAATAGGCATCCACATTGGTAAAGAAGAAGTAAAACTTTCACTCTTTGCAGAAGACATGATACTATATATATCGAAAATCCTAGACTCCACCAAAAACACTGCTAAAATTGATAAATGAATTCAGTAAAGTCACAGGATACAAAATCAATATTCAGAAATCTGTTACATCTCAATATACCAATAATGAAGCAGCAGAAATAGAAATTAAGAAAACAATTCTACTTACAATTGCACCCAAAGTAATAAAATACCTAGGAATAAATCTAACCAAAGACCTATACTCTGAAAATTATAAAACACTGATGAAAAAAATTGAAGACAACACAAAGAAATGGAAAGACATTCCACTCTCATATATTGGGAGACCAAATATTGTCAAAATGTCTATACTACCCAAAGCATTCTACACATTTAATGCAATCCCTATGAAAATACCAACAGCATTTTTCACAGAACTAGAAAAAAACAATTCTAAAATTTGTATGGAACTACAAAAGATCCAAATAGCCAAAGCAATCTTGAAAAAGAAAAGCAAAGTTGGAGGCATCACATTTCTGGACTTCAAGTTATTTTATAAAGCTATAGTAATCAAAACAGTATGGGACTGGCACAGAAAGAGACACATAGATCAATGGAACATAATAGAAAACCAGAAATAAATCCACAATTATATGACCAATTAATCTTCAATAAAACAAGAAAGCATATCCAATGGGAAAAATAATGTCTCTTCAACAAATGGTGTTGGGGAAACTGGACAGCAACATGCAAAAGAATGAAACTGGACCAGTTTCTCACACTATACACAAAAATAAATTCAAAATGGATTAAAGACCTAAATGTGAAACCTGAAACCATAAAAAATACTAGAAGAAAGCACAGGCAGTAACCTCTTTGACCCTGGCCATAGCAACTTCTTTCTGGGTATGTCTGTCTCCTGAGGCAAGGGGACAAAAGCAAAAACAAAACAAAACAAAACAAAACAAAACAAAAACAAAAAAAATATTAGGACTTCATCAAAATAAAAGTTTTCTTTTTTTTTTATTTATTCATTTGAGAGAGAGAGAGAGTGTGAGCAGAGGGAGGGGCAGAGGGAGAAGGAGAAGCAGACTCCCTGGTGAACAGAGAGCCCGATGTAGGGCTCAATCCCAGGACCCTGGGATCATGACCTGAGCCAAAGACAGATGCTTAACCAACTGAGCCACCCAGGAGCCCCAAAATAAAAGGTTTCTTCACAGCAAAGGAACAATCAACAAAACTGAAAGGCAATTTACAGAATGGGAGAAAAATTTGCAAATGACATATCCAATAAAGGGTTAGTATCCAAAATATACAAAGAACTTATGAAACCCAACATCCAAAAAACAAATAATCCAATTTAAAAATGGGCAGAATGCATGAACAAACATTTCTCCAAAGAAGACACCCAGATGGCCAATAGACATATGAACAGATGCTCATCATCACTCATCATCAGGGACATGCAAATCAAAACTACGATGAGATACTTCCTCACACCTGTCAGAATGGTTAAAGTCAACAACACAAGAAACAACAGGTGTTGCTGAAGATGGGGAGAAAAAAGGAGCCTTCATGCACTCTTGGTGGGAATGCACACTGGTGCAGCCCCTGTGGAAACCAGTATGGAGGCTCCTCAAAAAATTAAAATAGGACTTCCTTATGATCCAGCAATCACACTACTGGGTATTTACCAAAAGAATACAAAAACATTAATTCAAAGGGATACATGCACCCCTATGTTTATTGCAGCATTATTTACAAGAGCCAAGATATGGAATCAGCCCAAGTATCCATCGATTGATGGATAGATAAGATATATATACAATGGAATATTAGAATATTATTCAGCCATAAAAAAGAATGAAATCTTGCCATTTGCAACAACATGGATGGAGCTAGAGAATATAATGCTAAGCGAAATAAGTTAGTAAGAGAAAGACAAATACCATATGATTTCTCTCATGTGGAATTTAAGACACACACATAAAACAAGCAAAAGGAAAAACGTAAGAGAGAGAGAGAGAGAGAGAAAGCAAGAAACAGACTTAACTATAGAGAACAAACTGAAGGTTACCAGAGCAGAGGTGGGTGGGAGGATGTGTGAAATGGTTAATGGGATTAAAGAGCACCTATCGTGATGAGCGTAGGGTGATGTATGGAAGTGTTGAATTACTATATTGTACACCCGAAACTAATATAACAGTGTGTTAACATCAGTGTTAACTGACTGGAATTAAAATAAAAAACTTTTTTTAAAAAAGCCCTGGCCACTTGGGATATGAACTTCATTCATTTTAAGTCAGATTGCCTTGTAAACAACTATTGCTGAGCCCCAGAAGGAAACTCTTCTGTCAAGACTTGGCATGTGCCTACTACATCTGCCTCATCCTTGGGAGGGGTATAGGAGGTCATAAGGAGCTCCGAGCCAAACATATCCTCATGGTTAGACCATGTGTTTGTCCTTTGGCACTTGGGACTATGTAAAGTCACAGATGGACACACGAGCTGGACAATCCAGCTCATGTGGACCAAAGTGCAGGAGAGTGAACCGGGTCCTGTAGAATTCAAAGATTTCCTAACGCAGTCCATCTGTGCTAACTGTTCATATGAAGACTCCAAGGGTTCACATTGGGTGAAGTCATACTTCCATTTTCTGGGTAACTGCAGCCCCATATCATAGTTTCTCTTTCCATTTATCCTAAACTTATTCTGGATGTGGTTCCTCATCTGGATGTGGTTCTTTATCTTCATTTTTGACCCCTCATCCTTAAACTTCCCTCTTTGCTCCTGGTTTGTTGACCCTTATCTGCCTACTCAGTCTCAACAATTGTCAGTCAGAATTCTGTAGTTGCAAATAACAGTAGACCATGGCTAGCTAAAGTAAAATAGTGTTATATAGAAAAAATATGGAATGTCTCACAAAATAGAAAAACAGCTAAGAGCTGACAATTGTGGGGGGCTCTAGGTGGAAAGAACTGATGGGCAGATTTCTCAGAGCTCAGCCTTCATGACTGACAAGTCTGAGCCAGTTCCTGACCCTGACCCGCTCGGCTGGATGTTTAAACGTCAGGGAGAATCTAATTTGTTTGGTTCAGACCCACTTCCCACATCGACAGTGTTGGATGCTCTCGGAGAGGTGGTAGAAATAGAACATGGTGCATCCCCAAAGGAAGGTCAAGGTCCTGTTACCAGAATGCAGGAGAAAGGATACTAAGCAGGTAGAAACACACCTGTCCATCAGAATGCCTCGGACAGGACACAGACACAGGAAAAAGACAAAATGTGCACCCACTGGGCAAGGGCACTCCTGAGTGCAGCCATGATCTTCTCTGTTGAACATCACAAGCTCAGACCAATAACAAAAGTTCCCTGGAGTCAGATTGTGCTCAGCCCTCCTGGCAGGATGGAGCAAGACTGATGGATTTTGTTTATGCAAACGGACCATTTGGTAATCTTGCAGCCACACTCCAGCTATTGTCCCACAGGATATGAGATAAGACTTGCATGCATCAGGAAGGGCGAGTCTCAAGAAGAATGTCATTTCAGTGAGGAATTAGATAGAGCAAGACACAATTTCTAACCGAAAGTCTGGAGCTCAACACCCCTTCAAAGCCCACCACGACAAAGACCGAGGCCAGCTTTGAACTGGAATGAAGAAGTGGGCACCCTGGGTGAGGAAAGAACTGGCACTAACCAGCTGGTGTCCTTAGACAGTCAGCTCACCTCCTTGAACTTCAGTGTTTTCATCTCTAAAATGTTAAGGTAGCAATCTTCACAATAACCCTCTCTGAATCTACAGCCAAAAGGCCAAGGCTGGACAATGAACAGCACTGTCCATAATTCCATCCTAGGACTTCTGTCACTGTGCATGACTAGTGCTGTCTGTGTGTGTGTGTGTGTGTGTGAGTCCCATGGTACGTAGCCATTTCTTCCATGGTTGGAATTCTTATTCATTCACTGTCCAGGACAGTGACTGATGTGAAATCAGCTCCTACTGGATATTTGTGGGAGGAAGGAAGGAAGGAAGGGAGGGAAGGAGACTCAGAGGCCAGACTCCACTACCTTAGAGGATGCCATGATCATGAAGCATGAGGTAGACCCTCTTGCACTTAGAGCACCCCAAAGAAAGGAAACATCTAGCTCAGGTGTGCTGGTGTGACATTTCTAAGGCCACCTCTTCTGTGTGTCAGAAAACTTCCCTCTCTCTAAAGTTTTCTGAAAACAGAAAATCATGATACTTAGGGAGGGGGAACAGGGTCGGTGGAGGGGCTCAAACTTCTGAGAGTAACTGGGTGGGAGATTTAGATTAGAATAAGCGTCACCCAGGGCTTGGTGAAAAACCCACATGGCAGGGCATGGACTTGCTCCTTAAATGTCCTCTGGTGGCATAAGGGCTGTGTCAAGAAGGGTCTGGAGTCAGAGCCTCACCCAGTTGCATGACACTCATGTAATCACCCTGAAGCAGGACAAGGTCTTTCTTTTCTTTTTCTTTTTTTTTTTTTTAAAGATTTTATTTATTTATTTGACAGAGAGAAACACAGCAAGAGAGGGAACACAAGCAGGGGGAGTGGGAGAGGGAGAAGCAGGCTTCCCGCTGAGCAGAGAGCCCGATGTGGGGCTCGATCCCAGGACCCTGGGATCCTGACCTGAGCCGAAGGCAGACGCTTAACGACTGAGCCACCCAGGCGCCCCAAGGTCTTTCTTTTCAAAGGCCATCCAAGGACTTGGGAGTTACAGACCGACCCCACGTTCTGGAGTGCTATGCGGTTCTCTCCCCATTAATCCCCAAATATGGGCTGTAGTTTCTACAATAGCAAAAAGGTGGAAGCAACCCAGGTAACCACAATCTAAGGATGTATGGCTAAACAAAATGTAGCCCATCCACACAATGGAATGCTATTCAGTCTTGAAAAAGAAGGAAATGCTAACACCTGCTACACCATGGATGAGCCTCGAGGACACCATGCTAAGCGAAATAAGGCAATCACGAAAGATAAATACTGCATGATTCCACATCGATGAGGTTCCTAGAGCGGTCAGATTCATAGAGACAGAAAGTAGAAGGCGGTTGCTAAGGGCTGGGGGAGGGAGGAATGGGGAGTTAGTGTTTACTGGACACAGTTTCAGTTCTGCAAGATGAGAAAGTTCCAGAGATTGGTTGCACATCAATGTGAATGTACCTAACACTACTGAATTGTACGCTTAAAAATGAATAAGATGATTAAGAGAAAGCAAGCGAGAGCTACTCTGACTGCCTCGCTAATGCAAGGGGCTCAGAGATTCAGATTTCAAATAGAAGCAACTTGGAAGCAAAATGCCAGCTCTGGTCATAAAGGAGGAAACCAAAATGAATGCAAAGCAACAAAGCAAGCAAAACGAGCCCAGAGATGTGAGCCAAGAGCCTCCCTGCCCCTCGGGAACCAGGTGCAATTAGCTCACTCTCCTGCCACAGCGCCAGTGCATGGCAGCCCCAAGCCCCGACCCAAGGCCCCGTGCTTCTGAGGGCCGCCCCACAGCCTCCACATCCAGGCTCCTGCTCTTGTGTGCATAGCACAGATGTGAAGTCTGCACCTCTCTGAGCCTCGCAAAACACAACAAACTCAGATAAAGTCATTTTGAGCAGTCTGGGGTCTGGGGAGCTGAGATGTGACAGAAGGGGTTTCCACAGCCCAAATGCCATGAACTGCAGGGACATTACCTGCTAAGACCGGTGCGTGATGTCCATGTTGGCTGCCCCCCCACCACAAGCTTCACTCACACCGTTGCTTTCCAACCCTTCCTTTCTCTTCCGCCTCCTTCCTTCCCTGCCTTCCTCAGCCTCCCTCACTCTCCCAAGAAGAGTCAATGCCTTCATGGAAGTTTCAGCGCCCCTTCTCTCTGTGGGGCTTCAGCACTGGGTCATGCAGGGCTCCCCTGGTTCATCTTTGTGCATCTAGGGAGTGGGAACAGGGTCAGTGGAGGGCCTCAAACTTCTGAGAGTAACTGGGTGGGAGATTTAGATTAGAATAAGCTTCACCCAGGTGCTTGCTTCGGCAGCACATATACTAAAATTAGAATAAGCTTCACCCAGGGCTTGGTGAAAAACCCGCATGGCAGGGCATGGACTTGAATCAAGTGAATCTTCCAATCCATGTTGGTGCTCCACGTGGAATTCTTGTGCCAGGAGCTGAGATAACACAGTTATCCACGCTGTTGCTGGGCTGTTGGGAAACCTAGCTAACTATGTAGGGTTGGGGGGGAGACACACATTTAGATCCAAGTCTTACATCAAAGCAACAGAATAAGCTTCAGAAGATCCAAAGCAACAGAATAAGCTTCAGACAGAGTTAGATGCAAAAATAATCCACAGAAGGCAACATTTAATCTAAGCTATTAAGATGGAAAATAATGGCAGAAATAATAAAAATGGAAATTGACAGGCTTAACTTCACGAAAATACACAATTCCTAAATACATAAGCAAAGTTCTAAGGCCTTGGAACAAATCTGTGTCAAACATGGCAGTTTCTACCTTTTTCTATACATAGCCCTGACAAGCCAATAAAAAGAACAGTAAGGCCTTTAATATCGAAGAAAGCAATGATTGTCTGCAACACTATCCTCTGCACACGAACTGAAATGGCTAACACAAAGTGTCTCGTTCACTTTTAAAAGAATACCCAATGCGACATCAAATGTGATTTATTGTCTATACAATTGTCCAAAGATTTTAATGACAATCCTCAGTGCTGACAAATTGCGGTGACACGGGGAGAATAAAACCATTTCACTGTTTATGGAATTTTATGTCCCAACAAATCTTCTGAAAAGCAATTTGGCAATAATGATGAACAGCCTCAAAATGTTCATTTGGGTCAATGCTTCTAGGACTCTATCCTAGATACACATGTGGAAATATTGCAATATGTACCTAGCTTTTTATCAGTTTCATTTACAAGTATGAAAATCTGGCAATCATTTGGCTAACAGCATTTGGATGGCTCAATAAACTGACATATCAATATAATGAAACATCATGCAGACACTAACAACTATGTTTTGCTGGATATAAATTAGAATTAGTCAACATTAATTTAAAAAGCAATGTTAAAAAGCATCCTATATGCATTAAGATCTATATCATAAATAAACATGCCTCTATGTTCATAATATTTTTAGTAAAAGACTGGAAATATGCTGAGTCAATTGGATATCCTCTTGGGAAAACACACATCATAAAAGAATCACTTCCAGATTTATTATAGATTTAAATGTTGAAGGAAAAACAGTGAAGTATGTAGAAAAAACAGAGCACCCTTGTGAACAGGAAGTAGGCAGAATTCTTAGGCAGAACATAAAAGTGCTGAACCATAAAGAAAAAAAGATTAGCATAATGTTTTAATATTATGAGGAGTAGAAATGCAAGCCACAGAACAGGAGAGATTTGCTACATGTGTGTCTAAAAAGGATTTATAGCCAGGATTATAAAGAACTGCTACAAATCAATAAGAAAAAGAAAATGAAAAGTCTGGTAGAGAAACAGGTAAAAGATGTGAATGGGCACCTCACGAATGCGGCTATCCACACAGCCAATAAACATATGGAAACACTGGGGAGAACTAAAGTGTGGTCCAGACCGTGGACAGAGCTACCTGCTCACTCCGACGTGGACGGTGGGAGTGTAACTCGCTACAACCACTTGGGAAAACCGGATCCACTAAAGTTGAGCACAGATGTAAATACATTGAACACAGGGGTAAATAAGTTGTGTTATGTTCACACCAGAGAATACCTTAGAGCAGCGAGAAGGAACAACTGTAAACAACGGGGTGGGTGAACCCTTGCAACACAACACCGAATACAAAAATCCAGTTCCGAAAGAGAGCACATGGTGTGATTCCATTTACGTGAAGTTTGAAAATGAAAACCTAATCTTCGGTGCTGGACTGAGGAGGGGTGACTAGAAGGGGCATGGGAAGGGCTTCTCCGTGCAGCTAAAGCTGGTTTTTATTTTGGTGCTAGTTGCATGGAGTTTCACAGTCTGTGAAAATGTGTCAAGCTGCACTCTTAAGACTTGCATACTTTTTGTTTCTCTATCATACTTAAATGTTTGTTTAGAACCATGAGAAATAATCCCTGGGATGGATGTACATGGTTACCATCTCTAGATTACAAGGGCTTCTTGCTTTCTTCTTTATATTTGTTTTCTAAAATGAGCATATGTTATTTCTATTGTATTTATAACATATGATAAATAACATACTTATATGTTATTTCTATTGTAAAACAACGGTTCTGGCTTTGGTTTGGCTTGTTTTGAGGTCAGCCTGCCTGCCTTCATCAGAACAAGCCTTGGGATGTATCCCACCTGCTGGGCAAGTGTGGCTTTGGGGGTTGGAGGGCACCAGAAGAGGTTCCTGCTCCCAGACAAGGTCCCCCTCATTAACACAGCTCCTCCTAACGCTGATGCCAGAACTTAAATGCAGGCATATTTTCAGAGGTTCACAGGGCTGCTCCTCCCCTCTGGCTGGGACCACGTCCTCCCCACTCACCATCCTGTGCAGTCTGGGTTCTGGCCACGTGGGGAGCATCACAAGGCACACCGTGTCCCGAAAGGAAGGATGGAGAGATGGAGAGAACCAGTATCAGAAGATGCTGATGCTGACACATGCATTTAGGTGCTGCATCTTATTTATGCTCCAGCCAACAGCACATCTTACCAAACACACCCTGTCATCCACATCCTTTTGGTTTCAAATATCAGACCACCTGGCTCACACTGGCTTAAACAGCAAAGGCACCTGACAGCAGAATTCAGAGGTGGGCTTGGTATTCAGCCGTGCTTTGATCTGGACTTTGACTCCATAGCTCTGTCATTTTCTCAGACTTGCCCATCTCCCTCTGTTCGCTACCACTGCCCCCCGTGATCACAAGATGGCAGCAGCTGCCGAATCCACCTGCTTCACATCTGACCAAGGCCTGAGCTTTGAGCTGATGGAACACTCCTGGACCAACCCTGATGACCAGGAGAATGGCTTGCTCTGAGGTCGTGATTTACCTGACATGCCCGCTGCACCGGGGCACTTGGTATCCTGCAGCGGAGGGTGCAGTCACTACCGCCCATGCTACTAAACTGGGAAGGAGGGGCGGAGGAGATGGTGGGGAGGCACCCTGATTTCCATCCCACCCCGACATGTGCGAGGGAAAAGGGAAAAATCGTTGTCTGACCTTAGATTTTTACAGTGCAAATTTGGAGTTCATAGCTTTAAAAAGATAGAGGAGAAGACCACAATAGGATCTTTTCCTTCCCCGAGAACCCTCAAAGTCTCCTTATAAAAGATATATACTCAGGGCACCTGGGTGGCTCAGTCGGTTAAGTGTCTGACTCTTGATTCAGCTCAGGTCGTGATCTCAGGTTGTGACATTGTGACCCACGTGGGGCTCTGCACTCATCAGGGAGTCTGCTTGAGATCCTCTCTCTCTCCCTTTGCCCCTCAGCCCCCTAAAAATAAATAAAGAAATAAAATCTTATATATATACTGGACATCTACTTACTTGGTGCCAGGCCCTGACTGAGGTCCTGGGATACAAACATAAAAAGGATAGACTATGAGGTACCTGGGTGGTGCAGTCCGTTAAGTGTCTGACTTGGCTTCAGCTCAGGTTGTGATCTCATTGTCATGAGATCGAGCCCCGAGACAGGTTCCACGCTCAGGGCAGATTCTGCTTGAGATTCTCTCTCCTTCTGCCCCTCCAGCTCGCGCACTCTCTCTCTCTCTCAAATAAATAAATGTATCTTAAAAAAAAAAAAGGATAGACTCCGTGACCTTGAGGCACTCTGGGGGGCTAGACCCTCCGGGGTCTAGCCTCCGGGACATGCGGGAAAACCACAGAGGCTGAAGCAGCAGGTGCAGGATCTTAGCAGCAGGGGTGGGCTGCTGAGGGGCTGCCTTAGAGCCTCTGGCTGGGCTGGTGGCTGGGGGGGGCGGGGGCCACAACTGTCCTGCCTTCTTCCAAGGTCTAGAGGACATTAGTGCTTCCAGCATGATCTGGCTTGGCCGTGTCACCTGACCCAGAGGATGGGGAGGCCTGGGGAGCCACAAAATTCCTCTTCGCCCACTTTACATCCTCCCAGAATTACGGTTCCACATTCCTTTATCTCAGTCTGTGAAAGGCAGGTTTGCTCCAGAGTGGCCTGGGAAAGGAAGGAAACGCTCTGTTTTGGGAAGGACCACTTTATGCAGCCTGCTTCTGATTGTCTTCCCTCCAAGTGACCTCTTCTTTTAAAAGCATTGGCCTTTTCCAAGGTCTGGGAAAAATAGCCAAGAAAAGCTCAGGACCGCCTTCTTTTAGGGCCAAACCTTTCCTCCCTTTCATGTGGTAAAAAAGCCCCCTTTGAGGGCTGCATTGTGTAAGCCTCTTAATTGCAGAGCTAATATGAACCAGAGCAGAATGATCCATCCAAGAATCCTTGTTTGGATTCATGACCGATTTCAAAGGGGACTCGGGGTCCCTCTCTTATCTGGTCTTCTATCGGCTGAATGACGCAAGTGTTTACAAAGGGCTCAGCAGATGAGATAGCACATTATCACCCCTCCTGCCCTCGGAGGGGAGGGAGGTTTACTCTAAAGATTATCAAGTCTTAACTCCCAAAGGGTGAGGAAACCCAGACTTTCATGGCCCAGCACAGCTAGGTGTCCCGGGGAAGGTCACAAGGGGGGGTCCCACAGCATCACCACCAGAAGCATGAGCCAAAAGGGGTGAGTGCAACAGGTTTTTGTTTCAGAAAGGAACTGGATCCCAGTGTGGACAACATGTTAAGGGGATGGGAATCTTCTTGCTGGAGCTGAAGTCCACAGAGGACCAGACACCACCGTCTGACAAGACTACACAGAGGTTATCAACAGTCACTATTAGAGTGAGCTCGGATTCCCTTTCAGGCTCAGAGGGGTGGTTGGCTGACAGATGTGGGTCACCACTTACAGCCCCCCCCCCCGCCGCCTTCAAGCCAGGACCACACTGATCTTGGGGTGCTCCCAGCCAGGGACTAAGCAGGGCTGCAGTGCTAGGGTCTGGCCGTTTCCACCTGACACAGGACTCCTTGAATAAGCAAACCTGCTTCAGAGCTCACTGCCCCGTCTGCATTGCCGCAGTCCGATGGCCCCCTGCCCAATCCTGCTTCTTCCCTTTCCTCTCAAAGCCACTTTCTCTCTTCACTCTGTCCCAACACTGGCTTCCCAGAGGGTCCGACTGACGCATCTGGTGCATCTATTCACCCGCCCATGAGGGGCTACCTTGTGACCCCTCCCTGCAAGAGCTACCACTTGAGGAAGGAGATCCACAGTGGGGTGGAGCCTCAGGGGCATTTTAAAGAATAGCAGGAGTGATTTGGACAGTTGAGAAAAGAATTTCTTAGAATCTGGTCCTACCCAGATTCTCTTCTTCCCTCTGAATTCACTAGCCAAGCACGGCGTGGGGAGCACTACCTTATTGAACAGAACACCGTCCCAGAGATGCTCCCCTAAGGGAGGGCTCTAATCAGATTCAGAGCAGCATAGCATGTCAGTGACAAGCCAAGGTTTTCACAGCACAGGAATGCCAGAGTAAGCCAGACTCTAGACTAGGTCCTCATCAGACAACACTTTGAAGGATGAAAAATATACTTCACATCACCCAGTTTTATCTGACCTGGCCCCAAATTAGCCAAAATGCCCTCTCCTGAGGCCCCAGAGTCAGACAGCATCCATCTGCCCCTGGTGCTGTACCAGAGGACGCACGTGGCCCCTCCATCTGGAGGACCAGCCAGCCTGGGCAGTCCTGGCTGATGGCACACTCAGTGACATCCCATCCTCATCTTCGTGTGACAGCTTGCCCCAGTAGAGGATGCTCTAAACATTCTAAGGCTGCCATTTCCTCCGAGATACACCCTAGTGGCTTCTTTGTTTCTTGATGTATAGCATAAGATAGCTTTAAGTGATGTTCGGAGAATTTAGTAATTAAAAGAATATGTTACATGGAGAGAGTTTTTAAGTTGATATGCAATACATAAGTGCATTCGAACCAGGTTTCCCTGAACTTAACCCAACTCTGACATCCAGCACTAACACCACGCCTCACCCAAACCAATGTTCCTTGAACTCGAGTCCAGGGAAGAAAACATATAACTGTCTCTCTATCCATTGACATATTTGCAGGACATCGGGGGCTGTCCGTAGTCTGGCATGTGACTCTATGAAAATATATCTCAAAACCAAAAAAATAATGGTTTTGTTTTATTTTTACAGTGGGTGGGTTACAGAAAGCCAGGAAGAAATTCTGTTTTCTAGAATGCTTGTTTTACTTGGACAGGGAACATGCCTCCCTAATGGGTGTCCTTGAAGACAATCAAAGCCAAGAAAAAGCATTGCCAAGTTTCAAAGGGTAAATATTCCAAAAAGTAATATTTAGCAAATTATTTTCAGGAACAATGCCCATTACCACCATAATTATTTCTTAAGGTTTGGAAGTCTTGGTCATTGTAACATTATAATAACATAGGAAACAGAATAAAATGAATGCATATGGTAAGAGAAGAAAAATCCTCTTCACAAATAATATCGGTTAGGAATATACTATCATTTAAAAACAGTTTGGTTAAGTAAATTTAAAAGACAAATATGTAAAGACCAATGGCGTCTCAGTAGAGATCTCATTCACAATAATATTAAAATTATTATATGTAAAGAGATGATTTCGAGAAAATATGCAACATATAAATAAAACCTCAAAGTTCTATCAGAAGTCATAAAAGACAATCAGTTTGAGAACAGAAACATATTTCTAGATGTAAGGAGGAATAATTCAAAGAGAATTTTTATGAATTTGGCAAAAATAATTTTGAAATTCATCTCAAAGAACAATTGGCTTAGAATATTAAAAAAATAGTCTGAAAAATAAGACTAATGGGGAAAATGTTTATAGTTCCAGCAGATATTAAAATATATTTTAAGAGAAATATTAATTAAAATATTAGAATATTGCTTAAAAATCAAGAGAGAGATGAAATAGAATATGTATGACTTGAGTTAAAGACAATCATATATAGGGCGCCTGGGTGGCTCAGTTGGTTAAGCAACTGCCTTCGGCTCAGGTCATGATCCCGGAGTCCTGGGATCGAGTCCCATATCAGGCTCCTTGCTCGGCAAGGAGTCTGCTTCTCCTTCTCATCCTACCCCCTCTTATGCTCTCTCTCTCTCTGTCTCAAATAAATAAAATAAAATCTTTAAAAAAAAGACAATCATATATAGAAATACAGTCAGTCATATATGGAATTTTAGATGATCTAGTAGCCACATTTAGTAAAAGGAAATAGGTAAAACTAATTTTAATAATATATCTTATTTAATTCTATATATCAAAAATATTTCAACATGCGATCAGTCCAAAAAAAATTATTAAGATTCTTTACATTCTTCTTTTGTCCTAATTCTTTGAAATGTGGGTGATCCACATTGCCAGTGTTCAATAGCCACCATGGCTACTGGCTATCCCATCATTACAGCATAGATTGTGGGGAGGGAATTTTATATATTATGGACAAGCATCAGGAAAACAATGGAGAAGCAAAGTAGACATTTAATAAGAGTATGGTGTTCTGATAATGGTTTGTAAAATCTAGAAATGCATAAAAATGAAACCGCACCACAGGCCATCTGATGCAATAAATTTTAGAAGAAGTAGATTATCAATTGTTTTTAAAACCAAAAGTCAGCAGTGAGTTGAACAGTGTCATGACTTGGGTGGACCTGGGTGGGAGGCTCCCCTGGTTCTAGGACAAAATGGCCTGAGGAGGAAGGGAAGAAGGCAGGAGGTGACAGACACAATGGGAAAGATGACCTGTTCACTAAGGCAAACCCTGGGGAAGGTGGGAGGAGTCCAGCAACCAGAGAGGCAATTTCCAGAGTGATTTGGAAGCTATCAGGATCCAGCAGGCCTAGTGGGGTGAGGCTATGTAGCAGAAGTTTCCGGGCCTGGGACCAATTTGAAGTCCAGAAGGGTGTTGGCCAGTGTTGGGTAATCTGTCCGCAGCGGACAGGGCCCTGCCCATGGAAGCCCCACCAAAAAGACTGGAGCTTGTCCTGGGGAGAAAGGCTTGTGGAGTCAGCATGCCCCAAGAACTGTCAGAGTTTCTTACAGCTTCAATCCTAGAGGGATAGTAGGATACCCTCAAGCCACAGACATACTGTTGAGTGATAGAACAAGGCAGAAGGTAAATGCCTTGGACAGACAGCCATGGGAGTAGAGGATGTTGTAATGGGCTGAATTGTGTTTTCCAAATTTATGTGTTGAAATCCTCATCCCTAGTACCTCTGAATATGACTACATTTAGAGATAGGGTCTTTAAAAATGTAATTAAGCCAAAGTTAAGACATTAAGATGGGCTCTAATCCAATATGGCAGGTGTTCTTATAAGGAGAGAAAGTTAGGACACAGAAATACAGGGGACAACCATGTGAAGAGAGGGAGAAGACAGCCATCCCCAAGCCAAGGACAGAGGCCTCAGAAGAAATCAGCAGAGATGACACCTTGATCTTGGACTTCTAGCCTCTAAAATAGTGAGAAAATAAATTTCTGTTTAAACCACTCAGTCTGTGGCACTTTGCTATGGCAGCCCTAGCAGACTAACATAGATGCAGAAACTGAAGACCACACCAGTGAGATCCCCCAGCCCCAGGCCTGGTGAGCAGTAAAGGAGTGTCCACGGAGTCAGCCCACAGGAGCCTCACTTCTGTGCCCTGGGCAAGCAACACCTCTTCCTGAGGACTGAGAAGAAATATTTAACCTGGTTGAGAAGACAGCATAGGACACAAGGTAGGACCCAAAGCTAGGGTTGCCAGATGAAATATATAGGACATTCAGTTAAATTTAAATTTCAAATAAACAACAGAATTTTTTAGTGTATATCTTAAATATCTCTTGGGGCATGCTTATTCCAAAATAATTTTTTGTTGTTTATCTGAAATCCAAATTCATCAAGCCATCTTATATTTTAACCTGCTAAATCAGATAGTCCCATTTAAGTATAAAGAAAAGGCCAGCATGTCTAGCAAGAAGTGCAGAGGAAGATAGGGTGGGAGGGCCTGCAGTGAAGCAGGCTGAGTGGGAGGGAGCACTCACCAGGACTAACCCAGGCAGGGGAATTTCCGAAGACCAAAGCCAACAGACGGAATTGGGAAGAAATGTCCAATAAGTTTAACTACATCAATGTTTCATAACTAAAATGAAAAGAGATGAGGAAAAATAGTAGACTGGAAAAACCATTCCTATGACATGAGAGAGTTGGTACGGAAATGAATACTCATTCCAGTTTGTAAGAAAAATATCAGCATCTCAGTAGGCAAACAGGTTAAGGACATGATCAAAAAAAAAAGGTCTAGTTTTCATGGGCACCTGGGTGGCTCAGTCAGCTAAGCATCTGCCTTCGGCTCAGGTCATGATCCCAGGGTACTGATATCAAGTCCTGCATTGGGCTCCCTGCTCCACAGGGAGCCTGCTTTTCCCTCTGCCCCTCATGAATAAATAAATAAAATCTTTTTTTAAAAAAGTTCTACAGTTTTCAAACAAATTTGCAGAAGTATTGGGTTTTTTTAAATAATTTTTACTGCCAAGTTTTTAAAAAATTAAGGACTGGGGCACCTGGGTGGCTCAGTCACTTAAACATCTAACTCTTGATTTCAGCTCAGGTTATGATCTCAGGATCATGAGATCCAGCCCCCCATCAAGCTCCATGCACAGCGCAGAGTCTGCTTGTCCCTCTCCCTCTGCTCCTCTCCCTCTTGCACTCTCCTCTCTCTCAAATAAATAAAATCTTTTAAAAAATTTTTAAAAATACAAATAAATAATAAAAAAATTAAAGCTCAGTTTTCATCTTTTTAAATAGGAACGTAAAAAAATAACCAAAATACTCAGTGAGGATGAGACTGGGGTGCAGCTGACAAGGCCCCTTCTGGTGGTGGAGATAGTTTCGTACCATGCTCACACTTGCTGACCCGATGAAACCATTCCTGATTTTGTCCTCGGGGTAATAATTTAAAATAAAGAAGGAAACAATGATAAAAGATGGTGCATTATTTCATTATCATGTCCATAAAATTATAAAAATGCTTGAACAATGACTGGAAGGAAACATGGAAAAATAAAAGGATTTGATGTGAGTATCGATTTATCTTTAAAATTTCCTCTTGGATCATGAGCATATTCTTCTTTTATAATGACACGTTTTCATGTGAGATGCAGTTCCGTTTTTGCTCGCAAGGATTAGGGGCGAAGGTGCGCCCCACGGGAGCTCCCCAAGGGCTGGGGGACCGTCCGCCTCGGCTGGGTCTGGACCCACGCAGGGACTCACTCCAGGAGACTTCCTGTATTTGTTGTCGGCTTCTGCAGGGCTATTGCTGGCCATCCAGGTCTTTGAAAGAGCTACTCAAAAGCTCTAAAAGGTTTCCTCCGGCCAAAGGTTCAATGGACTATAGGCCATTCTCAACAAATAAACGTTTCCATTGAGTGAGACAGCCATTGTTATGCCACCCATGTGTTCAATGCAATCATAATGCCCTCCGGCAGGGTTCACACTGTCTTCTCCCAACCAAAGGCCAGACTCTAAATACCTTCCTGCACTGACAGTCTTTGTATGCTCTGCACTAATAAATCTTTGTTATCATTACCCTGCTTTCCAACATCTAGAACAAGGGAAAGTGGGGTGCTGGCTTATCCCCAAAGAGTCTGAGCTTTGGTTCTGGAGTAGATGGTCACTGGAGCTAGCAGGGGAAAGACACCTCATTATGGGTCACTTAAGGGGGTACTATTATTGTTTGGGGGAGATCCTAAAAAAGCAAAGAATTCATGTTAACGTCAAAAAGTGTTGGACTCTCCTGAGATTCACGAAGCTTTTCTCACTGCAAATTAGCCAATAACAGACCACTGGTGTGTTAGTCCACCCGGGGCCACCATAAGGAAGGACCACAGATGGGGGAGGGGAAGGGCTTAAACAACAGAAATTGGCAGTCTCATAGCTCTGGAGGACCCAAAGTCTGAGATCAAGTTGTCGGCAGGGTGGGTTCCCTCTCAGGCCCCTCTCCTTGGCTGACAGATGGCCGTCCCCTCCCTGTGTCCTCACATGGTCATCTCTGTGTCTTAATCTCTTCTCCCTATAAAGACATTAGTCATCTTGGCTTCGGGCTTACCCTAATGGCCTCATTTTAGCTTAATTACCTCTTTAAAGACCTTGTCTGCTCATACCGTCACAAGCTGAGATCCCGGGGCTCAGGACTTCCACCTATGAATTGGGTGCGGAGTGCCCAACTCAGCCCAGAACAACTCAAGAGGTCAATAGGGACCTTCTCCCTTGTTGGCCCCAAAGCTGCATAGAATTCCATGTGTTTCCAAGGATTCCCAGACATCCTGTAAGGAGGAGAGCCATTGGTCCTAAGCTTACCACCAAGACAAATGTGCCCCAAGAGCCTGACTGACCTGCCTGTGGTGAGCAGCTTGAGGGCGATGCACATTTCCTCTTGGCATTCCTGAGATTCCTGCCTCAATCCAGCAATCGCCTCTGAGGGGGTGAACCTCTTGCACACAGGTCTCCGTGCAAGCCCTGTCCCAGGTGCCAGTAAGGAGCGGGTCTCTACTAGGTGGCTGTGGGCCCACTCGGTGAAGTCTCCCTGCCTGGGCACCACTAGTCCCTTGAGTTATAAGTGTCCTTCAGCCAGGCCTCGTTCGTGGCCTGATGCCACCTCTCTCTGACCTTTGGAGAGAGCTTTGAAGCCACATGATCCCTCGATCACATTTTCCTTGTTTTGCCGCTGTGCACCTTAGCAGGGCCAGTGAAGGCCAGGTTGCCCCAGCACACAGCCTTGCTCTGATTGGCCTCCTGGTTTCCTGCTCAGACCTCGTCCTCTGCCTCCTGGGTATATGGGATGCACCGAGCATTGCTAGAGGCCACAATCACCTCCGGGGGTCCCTAAGAGGCTGTTAGGCTAGAGTGACACCATTTTTAACAGCAAGCTGAGGGTCTGGATTCATTGGCTTCCTCTCCTTTCATGTACTTTATCTTTTAGCCATGAAGTACAGGGATGGCCGGAGAAATCCGTTCAGCTTTTTTTGGAACAAATAGGAAAAAGCATGCATTCGATAGCCTATATGCAAGTCATTTGGGTCTCCAGCTCCCCTCCTCCCCATCGGGGCGTGAGGCTGGCACACCTCCATAGTGAGCACATCGGTCTATCTGCACTATTGGGCTTTAATGTATCTCCGACAACATGGGGAGGAGGTGGCCTCGCGTGCAGGCAGGATGACGCTGCGGGGCGGCTGCCTCCCGCGTAGGATGTGCAGCCAACTCCATAGCTGGAGTTTATTCTGCAAAGAGGTCAACAGATCTTATGCAATATTTGCAGCTGGGGAAGGGATTCCTAACACCCGGGAAGCCCGCTCTGCCTGTGAGCATCGTGGCCCAGGATGAAGCATCTACACCTCTGGGGAGCATGTGTACGATATCAGATAAAGCCAGACCTGTCATTAGCACAGTTGAGCAAGACCGAAAGAAATTCTCCAGAAACTGAACTGAGCAGACAGCTGAGTCACATGTGATTTGGCTTCTCCTCAGGCAGCCCCAAGACATTAAATATGGCACCAGAGCCTTCATTCTCTGGCCTGTCCACGACTCCACCACTGATTAAAAACAACCGGAAAGGCTCCAATGATCTGTACTGGATGGAATATAGGCTCTGAAAGGATCCATAGAACTGCTCATCATTCAAGTGCAAGATAGTATGGCTAGTCACAGGCCAGTAAGATTTCAGATATATGCCTTACGTTTAGAAGTACAAGGATTTTCTGGATCACTGACTTTGCTGGGTTTTGTTCTGTTTGTTTGGTCACGAAGCATTACAATTTCTAACACGAACCAATACTGGAGAAACAGGGCAATGGAAGGAATTAAAGATCCTTGTTTGGCAGAAGGACCTCAGAGCAGGAAGAGGTGAGACCTGTAGGAACCAAAAGAAATACATCAGGGGGTAGGGTCTCAGCAAGCTCATCACTTTTACTGGATCCGACTCTGCTGGGAAATCTGGCTGAGATAGTATATGAAAGTTAGGGAAGGTGATCCCCCAGGGAAACGGGGTGAAGGGCACATGGATCTATCACTGGTATCTTTTACAACTGCATATGAATGTTCAATTATCTCGAAATTAAAAGTTTAGTTTCAGAACAGGCAGCCGGTCTGTAGTCGCTGTGCCCTCCCCGCCCAGCACACCACACCTGAACCATCCTTGAGTCCCCGCAGTCTTAGGAGGAGAGGATCTTGGGGGTGCAGTAGAGTCCAGGCCTCTCTGCAGCCTGGGTCGCTGGCTTACCAATCAGATGGGGGCTGTGTGCCCCCTAAAGCCATGTTACTGCCCTACACCTGCTCCTGTCCCACGTTAACCTACTGACCGGGGCGCACGGCCAGGGGAAGAGATGCTGCTGCTCCAGCGACCCTCGCCCTCACGTCTTAGAAAGGAATACAGAAGTCTGGGATGCAGCTGCCTAGACAGGAGACACGGATACCAAGACCCCGACTCTTTTAAAGAAGGAAAATGACCCCGCCGTAACTGTATGATCTGTAATAGCGGTGTTTCTTCAGGCTTCCAGATTTGGAGTGAGATCTTGGAATGTGAACAGCAGCAAGTGTTACTCCAGTTCGGGGAAGACCCCAGCAAGGACAATCGTGGTTCTGGAACCATGGCGTTTGAATGAATGAATGAATGAATGAATGAGTGAACAGGCAGCCCGCAGCACTGCACGTCCAATACTAGGTTAGAAAGGTCTTTTCACAGCTCTGAGTTCTCTGGATCTTTCCTGTTTCCCTCTAACTTGGGCCTCTGTGATCCAACAGTGCTTTTCAGCAATGCCTCCCGTCAGGAGGGAGGTGGGCGCCCCGCTCCTGCCCATGAAGCCTCTTACAAGCGGGGTGGGGGCCTTCGAGAAGCAATCCCTTCTGGAACCCATTCTTGCTGGCAGGGATGTCTCCATATTAATTCTGTAAAAAAGAAAATAACTGTGTTTGGCAGACATCTCCCAAACTGTGAACGCTGATGTCTAAATAACTGTTTTCGACAGTGACATCGCTCAGTTCCTGGGGATACTTTTCATCACTAACCCCCCCGGCAGATCCCAGCAGACCCCCCCCCCCCAGGGGGTCAGCGGCTGAGAGGCAGAGGGTCCTTTCGGAGGGGTTTCTCTAGAGCTGAGACGGGTCACATGGGACACCTGCTCCCCTTTTTCTGGCATACACCACTCTCCCAAAGTGCTGGAAACATGACAGCACAAAAGGGTTCACCCTCTAAATTTCCAATGACATTTGCTGTCAATATGAGGAGTGTCGGCCTGTGGTTGGTGTTGGTCCAGCTCCTGGAGAAAGGGCCACCAAACAGAGCAAGGGCAGTAATAGAACAAATCCAACACATCCTGAGACTCGAATGTAGAGGAATGGTATTTCTTTAGTTTGTTTACTACTAAGCCACCTTTTATGGCTCCATTCACTGGATTTTGGGCAAAATAGCTAAATGTTCATTCTTTTTTAGTGCTTACTTGCATCTCCTGCATCAGAAACTCTGATGGGGGTTTGAAGAGGTCCTGCAAGGGACCTGATGCACTCCAAAGTGTGAGAACATGAGGAAAGTCGGCCTCGCTGGGTAGTAATGAGCTGGGAAAATATGAACTTGGTGGTTAATTACTTTGTCTCTTTGATTTTTGTTTTTAGGTTCAGAACCCCTGTTTCATCAACTTGGGGAACTACACAGCAAGGGGACAGTTTTGATCAAACACTCTTCCGCCCCTCATGCTCTGCTGAACGTCACCAAGGTCAGGAACTGTGGCGTTAAACACTTGCCTACTGTTGGTTCAGACGTGGGGTTCAGGGGGGGCTTCAGGTCCCTCCCAGGAAGGAAGATGGGTGGCCCCACAGGGGCCGGGCGTCCAGAGAGGTAGGGCTGTGATGAAATCTATAAATTCATTTCCAGAAAGTCCAAACGCCCCATCTGTTATAAATGAACATGCCTTTTAAGTGACAGAAATCCTCTCCTGGAGCCAGAGCGGGAGAGGGTCATCGAGAGGAGGGTTTGTTGTTGAAATCTGTGTCTTTCCAAAGCACGGCTCTCAGCATCTTGGGCAACTCCTGAAGGCCGGTCTCCATCCGAACCAAGGGTTTCCTGAGCGGGTTCAGCATGGTCCCTGCCCCTTTGTCTCTAGGCTGGGAGCCCATCGTGGAGCAGAGACCCCTCGGAGGGAGCCCATCTTACCTGTCCCTGCTGTGAGCCCTGAACTGGGCTCCTGCTCCCAGTGGCCTCCATGGGCCCTCGGTTGGAGAGCAGGGCATGCCTCTGTGCCCATTTTCCTGGCGGGGACAGTGAGGCTGCTGCTTCCTTGGCCCAGCGAAGGGTGCTCCCCAGCTCTGCACCATCAGGGAGTTCCTCCCAGCTCCTTCAAGAGGAGCTTTAGGTGTAATTCTGCCTGCAAAAAAACCAGTGTTGCAAGTCAGCTTCTATATCCTAAGTGTTAGATATTTATGAGGATTTAGGAAACGGATGATCTGTCAGAAACAGGTGCATCGGGCTGTGCCGTGTCCCTCCAGAACCTGATCGGTAGAGGAATCGAAGAGGCAGGGGACCCAAGATTGCTTTGCAAAAGAAACCACCCTATAAATGTGGTTTTCTAACAGATTGAGGCTAATCCACCCACACTTCCTCTCATGTCCTTCTGAGCAAGTGTGCAGTTTTGCACAATACTCAGCTTGAGTTAGATGTGCCTTCTGAGTAAATAGTTGACCTGGTTGCCTCCGCAGCAGCCCCCCACCCTCCTTAGCTCCCCCACCCCCGCAGGCCTAGCAGGCTCAGGTCCCTCGACCTTGGCTCCAAGACCAGGAAGAGGGGACATATTCTGAGGACAAAAAGCTTCCAGATGGTCAAAGAGTTTGTTGCGCTGCTCAGTTCCCAAGTAACAGAGCACTTTGGAGCACCCAAGCCTCAGGATTTGAGTGTGGGCCCCAGTACCCACCAGTGGCCTCCCTTACTCACTGTGCCCGCTTCCCTTTGCGGGCGGGACACTGGGGCCCCGGCTTATTGGGGCCTCAGCTGAAGAGAGGTGCTGGGCACAACCTCCTGTCACAGGATGTACCCAGGCGCCCTGCCCTCACCCCAACCCCTGTGCCCTTCCCCGCAGAGAATGTAGAGTTAGTTCTTCCTGTAAAAGGCCCCCTCCTTGAAAACTCCACTTATTCAGAAAACAACGTGTTCTCAAAATCTGTCCGTGCCTATTCTCTGCATCCTGCCTGGGATGTAACCATGGACAACAGGATGATTTATTTTACTCCTCATTGGGCCATTTCTTATATTAAAACAAACATATATTACTAAATAGGACAAAAGTGCACACATTTTAAAGATAAAATCGAGGCAATTTCAGCTTCTCCCAGACTCTCCCTGGTTATTTCCATAGCTCCCGGAATCACACTCATGTTCTGCAGCTGGGATAGGCCAGGTGAAAAATGTCGGAGATGCAAGCCTACAGGGACCAAAATACATGCAGGAACCACCCTCCGTCCTTTAAGACCACATTTATTAAGCCAAATACAAATGAAGCTCCAGACGCTGGCCTCCCCTCACTCCCTGCTCCTCCTTTTCTTCCTTGGTTCCCTCAGGAAAGAGCGATGGCGAAGTCTTCACAGCCTTCTCACCATCCTGGAGGGAAAACAAAGTTCCAGTTGCTGTCTTCAGTTTATCAGACTGCAAATCGTTTTCTGTATCAGAGGCTTTTCTCTCGGGGAAGGTGGATTGGCTTAAAATCAGCTGGGACAGGAAGACGCATGCACCCTTATAGCAAAGTTCTTGCCCTTCCTTGTGAAGACCAGCGGTGCTGGTGGGGTGGTGATGCTCAGCCACAGAAGGCCCATACCTCTGCCCAGGCTGGACTGCAAGAATGTTCCGCAGCCTCCTTCCCCGCCCCATCACCGGGGAACTTCTGCTCCTGTCCCCTCGGGGGCCTTTGCTCAGCCCTTCAGTCTGTGTCGGGGCTCCCGAGTGTCCCGCAGAGAGCCAGCGTACGTGGTACTTGGGGGCCACTCTTCCTTGGCCCAGCGAAGTTAAATGCTGCCATAACCAGATGCTGATCCCCAACCCAGAAGCTCCCCAAATTCAGTGTTGAGGCTTGCACCTGAATCACCAGGTGATGGTGTGGGGGGCTTGTTACAACACAGGCCACTGAGCTTCGGAGCCAGCAGGTCTGGGTTGGAGCCTGAGAACTAGCATTTCTGACATGCCCCTCTTCTCTGTAGCTAATTCTTGGGGACCACCCTTTAGAACCACAGTGGTAACTGTCAATATTCAAAGTGTGGTCCACAAGCCAGCATCAGCATCACCTGGGAGCTTGCTAGAAATTCAATGTCGGACCCTACCCCGGAACGACTGAATCAGAGTCTGCATTGCAACGAGATACCGGAGGATTTGGGTGCACGTTAAAGTTTGCAAAGCACTGCTCCAGACTCAGCTCCTGGAGGACGAGTGTGTCTTTTTTGTTTTATTTTGTTTTTTTCCTGGATATTCCCAGCCTCTAGTAAAGGAATGAGTGAGGCTGAGGTCTGGGGCCCGGGCAAGCACTCTAGCTTGAGAGAAAAACCCCATCCTGCACGTGCATGCCTGTCAGAGCACATATCTACTTACCCACCGTGGGTTACTGGGCACTTGGAAGAGAAATCCATCAGCAGCTCTGACAACCTACAAGGTTCTGGAATCTCACCAAGATGTACCGTCATTTTGGTGCCCAGGTGATCTCAGTCGAATTCAACATTGGATTAGCAAAAGGAGGGTTTTGGCAGGTGTCTTTTCACACCCCCTTCCCAGAAAGAGGGAGGTGTGGGGAACAACTTTCCAAACCACTTGGGCATTGGCTCACGGGACCTCATGGAAGGGACTGCATCTTGGCTATCTGAGTCCAGACTTGGAGCTCAGTTTTCTGTTAACAACTTTTCCATCATTCTGGTGTTGTTGTTAGAAGTTTTTAAACCTACGAGCATTTTCTTCCCCAAGCTCCAGGACTGATAATCACAAGACGGGAAACGTGGTGGTGTGTTTGATGATCTTCAGACTCACCTCCACGCCCACTCCTGATTATTTGCTACATGACGCCCTGCTCTCTGGGGTGAGTGTGGGCTGCCTTCGACAGCTTAGCAGATGGATGACGTACAAGACAGATTAGCACATCTGGCAGACGAGGCCCAGCATTGGGTGATGAGGAACGTTTTCATTTGGGCAGATGTAACAAAATCCTCCTCACTCCCCAAATGGAATATTCCATGAGGAAGGAGCGGCATCATGCCTTAGCCACCACGCAGTGATTTCACATTGGTGCCCTCCAGGGAAGGGGGTGTTTGGCTTGATAGAAAAGTGGTACAGCCCAGAGTTGCCCGGAAAATGTCTTGTAAAACACACATATGGATAAGGCAATTTAAAGAGCCCCGTTATTACATGTCAGGTTATTTTTTTTAATTTAATTTAATTTTATTATGTTATGTTAGTCACCACACAATACATCATTAGTTTTTGATGTAGTGATCCACGATTCATTGTTTTCGTATGTGTCAGGTTATTGAGAGAGCTCTGAGTGCTCACCCAGCCAGGGCGGGAGCTGGAGGGCTGCAAAGCGGCCCCTCCCTCCTCAGCGCACAGGACTCCTGCAAACCTGGTGGTGAGTGGTGGCTCACATGCACATTCCTCTGATCTCTTCCCTCCCCCAATATTGTCCCAAAGTATTTTTTTCCTGAAATGTGAGTTTTTAGGGCAGAATGTAGGCCGGGGTGGGGGGTTACCAGACAGGAAGGTATTTTTTGTGTGTTCCCACATTGAGGTTGCAATTCAGCTCTAAAATCTCTGCTTTAAAATCTCTGCTCCTTCTTGCTAGCCCCACCAGCCCAGGAGGAGTTCACTCTGAGCTTGATGAAGCCCAGGCCTGCGTTGGAAACATGTGCCTCTTAGCCTCTGTCTTCCCGAACACCCCAGGGGACCACATGGGGCTGCACGATCTAGGGTCAGTCGTGTCCCCCAGGCTGGAGCAAGACAGATAGAGACAAGAACGGACCCCACTTCACTTCTTACTAAATAAAGCTCACTCTGGGGTCCCGAATGAGGGGTGGCTGAGCTGGGTCCCCTGCTGCTTCCAAAATGTGATGCTTTTGTCTCCCAAAGGAGAAAGGGTTTGCCCAAGGTCAAGGGGGTGTTCCCTCCTGGATCCCACCTTTCCTCTACCTTTCCCTTGCCCCTGCCTGCCCCCACCTTTACAACCCACTCAGCCAGTGGCTTTGAAGGGTACAAAGTTCTTCGCTAAGACGAGGGAGCCTTGGGGCAAAGTGTCCGTGCTTTGGGGCATTAAATTCCGGGGGCCAGGCACGGCCTTCACGCTCTGCCCCTCACACTAGCCCTCTCCTGCTTGGGCTTCACCCCAACCTCCACGGAAGACCCAGGTCACTGAGGAAGCAACTGGCTCTGCACTGGCCTAGCTCAACCCCTCCTGGTAAGAATGTGGGTCACACCTCCACCACCATCGGAGCCGGCAGCCCCCGGTTCTGCCCACAAAGCCACGAGCAAGCGCCTCCTCCCCTGCTGTGTGGTCGGTTCCCGGAGCCGGAGCTGCTTCCTGCAGCCTCACCCCACATTAATCTTTAATCTAGATCTTGCTGAAACCCCTGAGGTCCTCCCGAGCCTCCAGCCTTAGTCATTAGCTTTGCAGAGGTCGTGAACTTCCCATTTCTCTCCCTCATGACCTTGGGCCAGAACTGGCCTCCAACCACATGTTCTGACAACCTCGCTGTTATTCCATTACCATCATTTCTCCTCATGCCAGACTCGACGGGTTGTTCCCAAACGACAGATGATTCTAGGTCTGGCTCCTCGCGCCCACTGCCCCACACCCGCCTGACGTTATTGTGACAGAAGTCTTCTATCTGGATTATGGGCTGGAAAGCCTCAAGGCTGAGAAGTGATGGCTTTTTCCAAAATCAGAAAACAAGTAGAAAGAACAGACAAGAAAATAACCTTTTTCCTTTCAAATTTGCTTCATGGTTGAGAGATGGCATTTTTACGTGTGTGAGTTTGGTGCATGTGGTGTGCATGTGAGTGAGTGTGTGTGTTTGTGTGTGAGAGTGAGTGTATGTGAGCGTGTGCTGTGTGTGAGTGTGAGCTGTGCGTGTGAGCATGTGCATGAGTAAGGGTGTGATGGGGGGGGGCGGTGACACAGGCTTTGAAGACAGGGTAGGATTTCAGAAACTATTTGCAGGAAGAATTACATGATTGGGGAGAGGGCAGGGGGAAAGAGAGAGAGAGCGAGAAAGAGAAGGAGGGAGAGACAGCAACAGAGGGAAGGTGGGACAGGTACGCCCACATGAGGCTCCCTTCAGAACAGAGTTGGTTCAGGATTCCCGCCTCCCACCTCCTGGTACAAGGAGTCTATCCAGCCAGGACTTGTTCTGGTTAAGGTCCCACGCTGGTGAAGGACAGGTGTGGACCTCAGGACTCTCATGAAAGTTCCTGAACCTTCATTACCAATAAACTGTGCCAGCCTTCTAAACAATATGAATATGTCTCTGGGGCCCTGGGCCCTTAGGATGGGGCTAACATTGACTTGGTCCTCCCTCCCCAGCCTGTGAGCTCCTCCAGGGGCAGGTAAACCCCAGGGGCTTACACTCTGTGCCACATTGAATCCATCTGGTTAAAGGGGCATCTTGCTGTCCAGCAGGCTCTCTCCCTCTTGCCCGGGCTAGCCAGAGTGGGACTACATCCTTTCCTTTCTATCCACCCCACTCGCGCCACCCCTAAACCTTGAGGCCGATGAGTATAGCACAGATCTGACTGAATATCTAGGAGCCAGAGGGGAATCCTGTCGCAGATTCCCCAGCATCTTAAAATACTAAACCTTCTTCGCTTAAAAAGCCTTCTGGCTAGTTTCAAAGCTCACACTCCAGCCTGTGCCTCGGATTCATCCTCTCTCCTCTTTCCCCTGACTGTGGCCCTGACATGCCTGCTTGTTCTGAATGCAGAGGACTGAGCTCTGTCTTTTTTCTCTTTCATCTTCTGCTAATCCACAACCCCAAACAAAAACAAGGCTAAAAGGAATTCTGCTTTTAGCTGCACATTTAAAAATATTCACACGGATCCCTTTACTCATAGATGCCCCGACACCCAAATGAGATGCCACGTGATTTCAGATCCACAACTACCCTGTCTACACTACCTGTGCCTAAGGACTGGCCCCTCACCCTCTCTTTCCTGTGTTGTTCCACGATTCATGCAGATGAATCCTACCGGGACCTCATAGTCCACGAGACTTTTCAGCTTTCTGTCTCTATTTGCTGGGATATCAGATTCTGAGAACAAGGGGCCACATGTCTCTGTGGGTCCAACTGCTACAGTCACCTTCTCCACCCAAGCATGAGCATGGAGCCAGAGGACGGAGGACAGAGCATGGAGCACAGGGGATGGAGTGAGGAGCACAGAGCTGGGAGCATGGAGTGTGGGGCACGA